>NW_014578162.1:43337-47699 GCF_000485595.1 Priapulus caudatus
AAGATCAGAGGCCCTATACGGAGGCGCTCCGGCACTAATACGATCTTTTGGGTCCACCTATGACGCGCAGAAGCGGATAGTTTTTGTAACACCGGGTCGAAAAAGTAACGAGGTTTGGAGTGGTGTTGGAACGATTAGGTTGTGTACGTCACAGTGGTAGCGCCGCGCTAGATTGGTTCCAGTCTCTTCGTCCATGTAAAGTGAAGTGAGTGAGAGTCAAGACACCATCTATAAACAATGAATCGCAAGAATGGCAGGCCTTCACTTATGTCATCGCGTTTATCATATTTAGTCTCATTACATAATGCATAGGATCCTAATATCCGACTATTTGTTTTTCAACTACAGCTTCAGATGAACAGCTTAACAGATGAATGGACAACAGGTATGAGATTATGTTCACACAACGTTATTAATTCTGTTCCACGTAATCGTTATCGAAAGCATGGACGTCAACACTTGCCTCTTTGGTGAGTCGTAGATACAATATGTAACCCAACGCAAGAGGTATGACGGGTTACAAAGTGTCCTATCGCTTTTGTCGGGGAGGAATGCCGAGGTGGATCACTCGGCCGTTTGGCTGGTGCGGGTTGTTCAGATACTAGACTTCAAACTGGGTTTATTCTAACAAAACTTCTCCGGCTATTCGCGGGAATTACATGTATCGAATACTCTGTATTAAGACTAATAATAACCTGTTACGAAAATTCGAAGTGAGCGAGCCGGCGAAATATACTGAGGCCATTTGTTGACCTGTGCGTACGGCATTCTCATGCGGCATAGCGATCGCAAACGCAGCGCCTCGATTGGTGCGGGTGAAATCCACTCTCACAATCGCGAAGTAACGTCAGCAGCGTCAACAGGAATGGCGGCTCAGTTATTCGCCGGCTCAGTCACTTTCGAATTTTTTGTAACAGGCTATATTAGTTTGAATACAGAGTATGCGATACATAGTAAGTTCCCAGTATAGCGGAGAAATGGTTCGTGTTGAGAAATAAAACCGCAGTTTGGAAAGCTTGCTAGTATTCTTGAAAACGCAACCAGCAAACGCGGCCCGAGTGATTCAGCCTGCGGGCATTCTCGCGCTAGAAAAGGATAGGGACGCTTTGATAACGTCCTATCCGGTTTGGGTTACATTATTGTATCTAGTGACGTCCCTATATCGCTATGAACGCGTATGCCCGGCGGTCGATACAAACACGACTCGTTCACATACTAAATATAATTTGCTAACGCTATCAAGCTCACAGATGAATGACAACAGGTATGAGATTATGTACACAACGTTAATTTTATTCTCCCCGTAATCGTTAGCGAAATACTTAACCGAATACACTTTATGACGTACGCCGCCTATAGCGCTATACGGGGCTCAAAATGTGAGCCCCGCGAATGACCGGCGGTCGATTAACATGCTTCGTTTACGTACTAAATATAATTTACTAAACCTGTCACGCACACAGATGAACGACAACACGTGTAGGTTAATGTACATATATTAATTAAGCCGAATAATAATTATTATTAATCGTTATTAAGCCGAATACACTTTATGTGTGCAGATCGCCTATAGGCGCAGTATATACTGGCGTAGATAATAGATAAATAGGCTTAGTCGTCAATACGGTACGCTCCGATACATTCCCATAGTTTCTTAAATCGGGCGGTAGATGGCGGTAGTGTAAAACTGCGCCGCCATACTGGACGTCATAAACTGTATTTGCACCAAAAAGAATACGCGAACCTTAAACTAGTGAAGTGGGACTCCCATTGCCATTGGCATTGGGCCATTGGCACTGTGACTGTGTCAGTGTCACGAGTGTGGCACTGGGAGAGCAAGGTAACCCACTTGCCCCCTTACTTAGTATGCATGGCATAGACTAGCTATAGAAATATAGTCATTCGCTCCACCACAGGGCTATAGCACAAACTATGTTGAATATGAGCAACGAAACTGCTCCCACGAGGAACGGCACACAGGACGCAAAATCATGTTCGGGCTTTTTAACACTAATTTATCTACATCATTGGACCTATTACTATTAGTCTTACCTAGGCTATATTTATGAACACTTTTCACAACTTTACAACATTCATTTATTCCTCAAATTCTTACCACTGCTTGCAAACTCAAATGCTCACGTATGCGTATGAAAACGATTAAAGTTCACAGACTGGCGTACAGGCTCCGTTTTGGTGTATGGCCTGCCAGAGGAGAACAATGCTCCCATTTGATATGCCACAACAAAAATTGCATCGGTCGTCGGCACATCCTTTTGGAAACTGCACGGCAAAATTCAGAACGGCAGGAATGCAAGATACACGAGCTGTATCGGGCATGCCGACAGGTCTACGAGTTTGCTTTCTCTAACAATTGTTTGATCTAAGAATTACTTGCAGTGGGCTACTAGCATATGCCTCGCACTCAGGTGGGGAAACCCTCGGCTGGGCTGACTGACCTGGGATGGAAACCCCACCTCTCCCGCAGCACAAGCTAGTATCCTCTGCAATTCACTAATACCTCTACTAACTACCGTTTTTTCCTTTTAATAATTACGTTGTGTAGCTGTGGTCAGTAAAGGGAGTGTCCAGTTGATCCTTAATGTATTCGGAGGAATATTGAGATTGCTTATACTTGATGTGATGTCGGCGAGCATGCGTTTGCGCTTGGCGGCTTCTCTCTCCTTTCTTCGGCGCCGCGTCAAATATGTTGCGGCAATCGACATCTGTCGCAGCGCCAACGATGGCCGCTTCCCGAGTGGGACTTTAACGATGTTATCATTTTTCAGGTGGGCGGACATCTCTACGCCGTTGTTCAGCCGATGGACTGCAGAATGCGCGCGGCCGATCGCGGTCCTCGAAAAGGTGACGTTTTTCGGCAGCGATGCGCTCAGGCCACGATTGCTCGCCTCGCACCGCTGCGTACTGGTGTTGATCAGGCGACGATTCCTCGCACCGCTGCGTACTGGTGTTGATCAGGCGACGATTCCTCGCACGCTGCGTACTGGAGGCGAGCAATCATCGCCTGATCAACACCAGTACGCAGCGGTGCGAGCAATCATCGCCTGATCAACACCAGTACGCAGCGGTGCGGGGCGAGCAATCATCGCCTGATCAACACCAGTACGCAGCGGTGCGAGCAATCATCGCCTGATCAACACCAGTACGCAGCGGTGCAAGCAATCATCGCCTGATCAACACCAGTACACAGCGGTGTGGGGCGAGCAATCATCACCTGATCAACACCGCTGCGTACTGGTGTTGATCAGGCGATGATTGCTCGCACCGCTGCGTACTGGTGTTGATCAGGCAATGATTGCTCGCTCCGCTGCGTACTGGTGTTGATCAGGCGATGTCCTGTCGGTCGGTCGGTCGGTCGGTCGGTCAGTCATGATGAATTCCCTCATCTTGAGACTACTCAGGTAGTATGAGTATGTGGAAAGCCAGTTCCTGTATGTACCACCCCAGCAGACCAGAGACTGATGCCTACAACAACTTCGCTGATCGCCTGAATAGCAGTCGACTGTACATTCGATCATAAAGGCTTCATGATTTTCTCCTAGTCCAGCTTCCACTTTGATAAGAAGCTGTGACAGTTGAGTTGCATTCGTTGGGATTTTCCACACTGCTCCAGTTCACATGTCTGCGGTGTGCTCGTGTGTTCACAGAGCCAAACTGCTCTTACATGTGGGTCTCAAGGTTCGAGATGTACTTTCTGCTTACATCTGTACATCTCCATAGTTATTATGCGTTATAATGTGTGATTATGGGGTCCTCAGAGCGAAAGCTTCACTTTAAATGTTACGTTTAAATAATGTTTTCATTCGTCCTTTTCTTCTTCGGTTTCTCTCCCATGTGAGTTCTCATGTGTTTCTTCAGATTACTCGATTGTGTGATCGTAGCATCACACAGCTCGCACTTATAGGGTTTCTCTCCCGTGTGAGTTCTCATGTGTTTCTTCATAGCACCTGATTGTGTGAACGTAGCTTCACACAGCTCGCACTTATAGGGTTTCTCTCCCGTGTGAGTTCTCATGTGTTTCTTCATAGCACCTGATTGTGTGATCGTAGCATCACACAGCTCACACTTATAGGGTTTCTCTCCCGTGTGAGTTCTTACGTGTCTCTTCACATAACTCGAACGTGAGAAGGCAGCATCACACAGATCACACTTATATGGTTTCTCTCAGGTGTGAGTTCTCATGTGTCTCTTCACACAACTCGGACGTGAGAAGGCAGCATCGCACAGATCGCACTTATAGGGTTTCTTTCCCGTGTGCGTTCTCATGTGTGTTTTCATAGCACCTGATTGTGTGAACGTAGCTTCACACAGCTCGCACTTATAGGGTTTCTCTCCCGTGTG
>NW_014578162.1:47709-51122 GCF_000485595.1 Priapulus caudatus
TAATCTTGTGTTCGTCGGTGTGGTCCTCTATCGCCAAGCCGATTGCCTGCGTTGCCGATTGCCCCATCTTGTGCCGGTTTGCGATCGAGATGGCGTTATAGCGAACGTCCATCTGTACGTTGATCGGCGATTCTCTTCGTCGAGGCCTCTCAGGTGGTTGACGGTTTTCAGTTCCTTCCTCAAGTGTAACATGTCGGCTTTGTTCAGTCGCACGGTCTCGGCGCTAACCGTGGCTGCGTTTTTTTTGCAGGGCGTTCCGTGACGGCGGTGGCGTGTTTGTGGATGCCACCAGGAGCCTTAGCTTGGTCGGTCTGATGGCCATGTCCTGCTGGCCCACGTGAACTCCTTGGTTGGGGGCTGCTGCCTTCGCCACTCGTCCCGAGCTTGGGACGTCGTCGTACAGCTTGCATTTCTTGGAGGCGTAGTCGCAGTTTCTGCATCTCAGCGACATCTTCCACTAGTTGCCTCTCTGCTCTTCATCGCACATCTTCAGGTTTGGCTCCAGGTAACGGGATGCGTGTTATTCCGTCTAGCATGTTATAAATCAATAATAGCGATAAGTTTTTTCATATCAAGTAGTGCAAATACGCATACATTTATAGAATACAGTTAATTTGAAAATTATGTCGTCAACAATGAAATGAAATAGAATTTCACTTACCCGATGTTCACGGATCACTGAATTCCACAGGTTCTCGACTTTCGTGAGATGCAACAGTCGCATCTCATCTCGGTCGGACCGCTGCTGCACGGCGAAAGGGTCTGTGGAGGAGGTAGCGGCTGGCTTCGGGCGCAGGATCTTGGCGCCTCCATCTCTACCATCAGCATCTGAAACAGAAAGAGTGCCATTGGTACGCGTTCTCACAACCTTCTGGTAAATATCCCGATGCAGCCGTGGGGTCCACGTCTGAATCGGGATATTCGCCGGAAGAAGACGTTGCACATGCGCTGCTTCGCTGGCTGCTGGCTGCTTCTTGGTGCCCTTGTTGTGTGGGATGCTTCCTGGCTTGAATTGCATTTGCTTTCCTTGTCTGATCGGCCCATCGTGCATAACAGACTGCCTCAAGCTATGACTAGTTTGAGATTGGCATATTCCAAATGCCAACATTGCTGCTATTCTTTCCCGACACAATAATGTGCAGCTAGGATACTTTGCGTTCCATTAGAATGTTTAGTTTGTTTTGTAGGAACAACAGTAATAAACTAACAAAATTTCATACAAGCACATGGAGACAAGAGGTCTTAACAATTAGGAATGTCGTAAGGTTGTGCCTTAAGAAACGGAACGCAGCATGAATTGAAACGGCAGATTCTTTCGAATTCGTAGAGCTTTTTGCACTAATTCCTTTGCAAATGTATACTATAAATACCTATTCTCGTGTTATGTAAAAAATCAGCAACTAGCCCCGTTGCAAATGCCAGGGCCCAGGAAATCACAACATAGCAAAGCTACTACTGGGGAACTGCTGCTTGATAACCCCACCTGACCAGGTGGACGTCTCCAAGCTGTCACCAGAGGGGTGTTCAAAAGCGCGAACGCACGCGTGCGCTCGCCTTCTGAACGACACTGCGCGGTCGAGCGCGCGTGATCCTGCTCCCGAGACTGGTCGCGCAGAACGCAAGTTTTCAAGATGGCGACGGGCAATCTGGCGAATGCGAATCTAACATTTTTGACTTCATTTCAATCTTTCAACTTCATTTCATTTTCATTCATTCATTCACTACTAAATTTAATTCGTATCAATTTCGTCTGCTAATTCGTTTACAGTACTTGTTCAAAGACTGATTAAATCTGACCTTGAGGAGCTGCCATGGGGGCGCGCCACAATCTTGGCATAAAGCGGAGCGCTCGTGTGTCGTTCAAAGTGGCGCTGCGTCGTGCTGCGAGCGTTCGCCGCTGTTGAACACGCTCTCAGCCATGCACTTGTGTGGCGGCACGTGGCCTAGATTAACATCAGCCTGCATTCACACAGCCCTGCATTCCCACAGATGATTCGACCTGACAGTGACATGTATTATCATCGTGATCTTAGTTTCAGTCTACTCCCTTAGGGGTGGCGTTGAAAGGGGGTGGCCTGGAAGCCTACAGTTATACCCTCCTGGGGGCCTACAGGTATATATATACCCGTCTGGAGCGTTACGTTACGTAGCCTCCCTCCCCCATCGAGGGGGGGCAGGGATTCGTTAGGGATCGATCTCTGGAAGAAATTTGCAGTGGCTGCATGCTTGTCTGTATTACGCTTGTCGCGGTATACATAATGTAAGCAATTACCAAGATGAAGAGCTGACTTATTTGTACATATATGTGATATATTACAATTTGTAGTTATGGACTTAACAATTATTTCCTGCTAAAAATGCCGAGGATTCTACTTTATATCTTCATATTTGGTATAACAATGGGATCATCAAGTTTAAGGTATATAGCCTTTAATGCCCCCCCCACCCACAATGTGAGTTTAGTGCCCATCCTTCATTGAGTAGCCTACTTTAGAGGAACTTTAGCTCCCGTGTCAGACAATCTCTGGTGCCATGCCTGCACTCACTTATGGTGCTTTCAAACACAACATTTATTATAGCGTATTCAGCACAACTGAGGCTCAGCCGCTACAGCAAGTGAAGACAGCAAGGCTCCACTATTCAATTCTTAAATGGATTTTTCATGTCAGTCTCTTAAAATTTAGAGACACCCAGCCAGCATCGAATAAAAACTAGTAACAGTAGGAAAATCGTTACCTCGTGTCAGTATAGTTTAAGTGAGATTGCGTGAGGTTGTGTGCTGCGAGAATAGAGGATTACCAATACAGGTGAAAAGTACGCAGACCCGGCTTCTATAGGTGCTAAATGGAGTCACGAATTTTCTATGGTGCATTTTGCTGAAAAAAGTTGTTGCAATTTTTTACATGAAAAATAAGTATACTAACACGACTAAATGTATCCTCAAATTTTGACTTGATAAGATTGTTTCTCAACTAGCTTAAAATCGAAAAACCTGGGCGATTTGCTATAGGATCACGACATTAAATGCTTGCTATGGGCTATGTATGAGTCACGAGTGTTTGTTCACATCAAACGAATAGCAAGAGACAACAAACGGAAGAATAATGCAGCAACTTAACCATAAAACAGTGAACAGAATCACTTAGATTTTGTGAAAAAGTGACATGATTTTTTTTCTTTTACTATTTATGGTGACATTGCCTCAGCCACACGTCCGCAGACAACATCTAAAATCTAACGTAATCCATCTCAACGTCGATTTCTCTTTAGCACTAGTGTGGTGTTTAGAAACGTTACAGAACACGTTAACTACTGAAGGGCTGCCCAGGGCTCCAGATGTCTAAATCCTGCCTGATATCTCTGTGGGCAGCATCTGGTATACTGCGAGATTCTGATATTTCTAGCGTATCACT
>NW_014578162.1:55917-68947 GCF_000485595.1 Priapulus caudatus
CGAGAGAGGAGAGAGAGAGAGAGAGACCAAGAGGATGAGAGAGAAAGGAGGCGAGAGAGAGGAAGCCCAGAGAGAAGGATGAGAGGAGAGAAGGAAAACAAAGAGAAGAGAAAGAGAAGAGAGAGATGAGAAGAGAGAGAGAGGACGAGAGAGAGAGAGACGAGGAGAGAGAGAGAGAGAAGAGAAGAGAGAGAGAGAGAGATGTAGAGAGACGACCGAAGCATGAGAGATGAGAGAGAGGAAGACGAGAGAGAGAGAGAGAGGAGGTTGGAGAGAGAGACGAGAGAGAGAGGAGCAGAGAGAGAGCGAGAGAGAGACGAGAGAGCGAGCGAGAGAGACAGAGAGAGAGAGAAGAAGAGAGAGAGAGAGAAGAGACGAAGGGAGAGAGAGGGCTGAGAGAGAGGAGAGAGAGCGCAGAGAGACCGAGGAGAGAGAGAGAGAGAGAGAGAGAGAGAGAGAGAGAGAGAGGGGGCGGCGAGAGAGAGAGAGAGGAGAGAGAGAGGAGAGAGAGGAGAGAGAGAGAGAGAGAGAGACAGAGAAAGACATGCACGCCGATCAACATAACAAACAAATGTTTGTTGTTTATTCACCTTTGATATCTATATATATATATATGTTGATATATACTTAACTGTATGCGAAATGTTATCAAGACTCAATGGTTTCAAGACCTTTAGATATTTTCTCAGACATTCGCACATATATTTAAATCAGAATTTTTCACTGATAGTACCAAATACAAGAATCATAAATATCCCGCGATGTAGCTGCCATTCCTGCCGTATATGATTGTCATCAGGGGGGAGTAATGATAGATAATAATAATATCGAATATCGATTATTATTCACTCCTGTTGTCGTCATACATGCCATGCAGGGTAAAAAATACACGGGAGCGATGAGCGATGAGCGATTCAAACCTCCGAAATCGCTCCCGTGAGGCTCAAAATAGCTCCCGTAAAATCTTTGCCCAGGGTTAATTGCCATAGATCTTCATGCTGCTGCAATGCCGTTTGCTGCAGGTGAAAAACCAGGGTCGGGGAAAAATTGTACGAGTAGAATAAAGTACGCCGTCAAGAGTCCGAAGATCTAGAAGGTAATGAAATTGACAGCGTCAGGTTGCGAAAATACTACTCGCTTAGTGGTACTCGGCTATATGCCATCACGTGCGTGATCTATGTCGCTGTACTATCAAAGGCACTGATAGAAAAACAACAGGTAAACTTTAACTTGCGTTAATTACAACTGGTTTTAAGCACAAGCTGTAAATGACTTCATCGTGTTTGATTCGAAACAACGGGAAATGTAAAATTCGGTTCCTCGTGAAGATGTCACGTAATAATTCGCTCGTACCGTTAAGAGTAAACTCCGGTTGATAGTGAAGCAGTTGTATGCAGTGAGTCCGATAGACTTGTGGGTTCCATTACCGATAACCTTGCGCCAAACATGTGCATCTGAAATAAAACACAAATGGAAGAAAACAATCCTAAGAGAATATTGCAACATATAAGGTGTAAAATAGAGTGTATGACGTTACGTATTCCAGTATTTGATATGAGCAAAAATAGTGTCAGTCACGTGATGAATGGTACAAGCACTAGACTGGCACGCTGTCTTTAAACATATATACATTATATCAAGAGCGTATTAAGAAGGTATATTATACGCTTCTTTATACGCTCTTGATTATATAGACGTCGTTTGAGAAAGTGTAGAGACACGGTACCACTCTATCCACGGTACTTGCATGCCTGTGGATGAGGGAAGCCTACCTCCAATCTTTCTTCATTTGACGGCGTAAGCAATACCAGGTTATTTATAGTTGACAGCGGACTGTGAGCCTGAAAAAAGAACAAGAGATTCTCGTAGAAAACGTGCAGACGCTTACAATGATTTTGTAAGAAGTACGTTCACATCTCAAGCGTGTTTACTTGCGACCCTCCGGGAACATCCCAGTCACCATGACAACAACGCTCGACTGTTGCGATCCTCTACGTATGATTGACGCTCTGTGCTATTGACGAATTAAACGCGATACAATCAGGAGTGGATAAAGGGACACATTATCCCCCTTTATCCACCCCCTTTATTCACTCTCTTTATCCACTCCCTTTATCCACTCCTGATACAATGACAATCATTTTCGGTCATTTAAAGATGTTCCAGAGGCGGACCTACCATTTTCGTCAGCCTGGTCGCTGCGAGGGTTAGACTGACTGCGTATATCACACTGATATCGCGACGTAACAAGCGCCGCTTAAAATCACGAACAACGCCATCGATGTGAGGCCTATCATTTTTACAGTGTGGGTGGTGATGTAGAGGAAAACGCACTGCAGGACAACAGTTACGCCATAGGTTGCCAGAAGAAGCGGTCCAAAGATGGCGTCGGTGCGCGCCACTAGCGTGCAGAGGTACTGGTGGCGCCGCATCACTCGTCTGCAAATATCCATGCGAGGAAAGCTTCCTCGGCCGAGTACCGACGTCCTGTCGCTCTCCTCCGCCACGATATCGTCGAGAATTGCCGTTAACTTGGAGAACCCATAGCGTCAGTAACTCGCACAGACAGCCGATCAGCGAGATGGGCAGCATGAATATGTAATACAAGCCAGCATCGAATAAAAACTAGCAACGGTAGGAAAAAACGTTACCTTGTCAGTATAGTCTGAAGTGAGATTGTGTGAGGTTGTGCTGCGAGAATAAGGTATGTACCCAATACTGGTGAAAAGTACGCAGACCCTGCTATAGTGCTAAATTGACGTCACGAATTTTCTATGGTGCATATTTGTAAAAAAAGTTGTTGCAATTTTTTACATGAAAAATAAGTATACTAACAGGACTAAATGTATCCTCAAATTTTGACTTGATAAGATTGTTTCTCAACTAGTTAAAAATCGAAAAAACCTGGGCGATTTGCTATAGTGATCACGACATTAAATGCTTGCTATGGGCTATGTATGAGTCACGAGTGTTTGTTCACATCAAACGGAATAGCAAGAGGACAACAAACGGAAGAATAATGCAGCAACTTAACCATAAAAAGTGAACAGAATCACTTACATTTTGTGAAAAAGTGGACATAATTTTTTTTACTTTTATTATTTATGGTGACATTGCTCAGCACACGTCCGCAGACAAACATCTAAAATCTAACGTCATCCATCTCGACGTCGATTTTCTTTAGCACTAGTTGTTGGTTTAGAAACGTTACAGGAACACGTTAACTACTGAAGGCTGCCCAGGGGCCTCCAGATGTCTAAATCCTGCCCTGATATTCTGCAGCATCTTGGTATAGCGAATTCGATATTCTTAGGTATACACTCCAATCTCAAGTTGCATTGAAATAATTGGTGAATTTTCTCGTGCAGGTTACCATGAGTATTAATGCCGTAGCCGCCGGCTTGGCGTTGCTGCTAACCGCTTACGTGTGGTTTCCTGGAGCTGTGCGAGAGTCCAGCCTGTTTACTTGCTCCGTCATCGCGCCAATGCCCAACGAAATAACGTGGAACAACAACTACTGGCAGGAGATTGGGGAAGGTTCCTTGTTCATTCTAAGCGCCTACGAAGATCGGAGATTCCAGCCTCACTACGTCCGCATTATGGGCATGGAATCTGTAAAGCTGTCGGCTGGCAAGTTGACGTGCGTGCTGTGGTACGGCGGTGGCAGACACGATGTGGTCGCTGCAACACGACTCAGGATGTGGATACCCAATGAGATACTAACTCAAGATGGCAGTATCACGCACATTGCCTACGTCTACTCCTGTCCCATATCAGACGGGCGGGAAATATCACCTTCCCACGTTTCATTAGCGTTTGATCTTTGCGATCCAATAACAAACGCCGTCGACGTGACGTCATACGGCCAACCCGAGAAGCTGCAAGATCAAGACCAACAAGAAAACAGTGTAAAAAACACAGCAGTGCCTTCTGGCAAAACCGCTCTGTGTGTCAAACCGATGAATTTCCCTAGACAGGACATAGCGCTGCGTCTGGCAGAATGGATTGAAATACAGCGAGCGCAGGGCGTAGATGCAATATTCACCTACGTTTATGACGTCACCGACATCACCATGATGGTTCTGAGGCAATATCAGCAGCAAGACGTTGTCGATTTTGTCTTCACGACCCTTCCTGGCCGTCTGCCAAATGACAGAGAGAATCGAACCGCGTTCCTCCGCAGAACAAGCCGACAGACGCAATTCCTTGAGAAGGTCATACTCAACGACTGTTTCTACCGCCACCTGGCGTACGACTACGTTGCCATTCTTGACGTCGATGAGGTCGTCTTTCCACTGCAGCATCACACGTTGCCGGAGTTGCTCGACGAATTGAGTGACGTTTGCGTAACCTTTGACCTGCAAGATCCAGACGTTATGCGGGCAATACGAGAGCTCGAAGGTCAAGTCGAGGTTGGCGGTGAACCATCGGAACGCCACGTGGCCATGTTTCCTGACCTCACCGACCACTATGATAAGGAACAAGGGTCCGAATCTAACGATGCTACGCGTGGCCGGCCGGTTGACGAAGAATTTCAGCTTGCTCTACCGTGCGCCTCGTATTGCTTTCGTCAGAGCTTCTTCCTCGATGAATTCCACAAGCAGGACCACGATGACATTCCCGAATACCTTCACGTCATGCAGCACACTAACCGCTCAATGTACGTGCTTCGAATCCACACATCATTCCTTAAATGTATATTCGATACGAATGCCAACGCTGTTACTGGCAACCACATTTCGTTTCATGCGCAGCCTGGCTACAAAAAGATCTGCTTAGTTGACGAAAGGATGGCGCTGCTGCATCACTATAGACACAGCTGCAACAGTAGCTATCAACATAGGCAAAGAGAATGCGACAAAACCTTGCACGATACCATACAAGAAGAGCGTATGGCCTGGAAATATCTTGACCCCGTGCGTCAGAACGTACAGCAGATGATGGTAACGCTAAATATCACTAAATAATAGATCTAAAACGTCTACAAAGTTTTCACCCGAATATTAAAACGTGGATAGAAACTATCTTCCTCAACTGTATTAACCTCATAACCTCATAAGTGTTAATCTTCAAAAGTCCTGGGGACTATAACGAAGATGGAGAGAGAAGTGGATCAAGTCGGTAGATCTCCTTTGGCAAAAAAATCGGGGGCGGGAATTGCCATTACGTCACGTTCAGGTCTTAACGGATTTTGCTCCATTCTTTGGTATTCTGTGATGAAATAAGCGCCTAAGGGTTTTGATATTGTAAAAAAAAATATGGCAAATAGTAGGGTTTCGGCAATTATTTAAAGGATATATATAGACACAAACAGTGTGGTGTCACACTTCGTCGGGTCGTTTTTTACGAAGATTTCACCTCTGACATAGCTTCTCAATGCAAGTAATTGGTATTTCCTCTCCACAGCCTGCGCTGCATTAAAACGTCTGATATTAGAGTAAGAGTTTCTCGACCAAAATATGCTCCGCGCCAACCCCAGCATAACCTGATTTATTTCAAAGCGATACAAACGGGTATAGCGCCATCTACGGTCACAACTGTGCTGGATTCATTTTTAGTTTATAAATTAATTATTCGCGAGATATCATCTATACACGATGCAATCGTTTTATAATGTACGTCATATTGCCTCAATTTAAAACTGACCTTCCTTCTTACTCACTCATTTGTGTCCTATTGTGTGAGTGTGAGCTACAGTTGTCATTGACACTTTCACTATTTCTTTGCATCTATCAAGACATTTCCCACTCTGGAATTCAAGCAGCCCGCTAACGGACGACCAAAGCGGACAAATTCCAATATTTGCGGAACTACGTCTTTTGGGGCGACGACGAATGAGAGAGAGAGAGAGACACAGGGGACCAGAAGACACAGCAGTGGAGACAATAGAGAGCACAGAGACACAGAGAGACACAGAGACAGACACAGAGAACGGACACAGAGAGAGCCAGATGAACGGACGACGAGAGGAGGCGGGAGAGCACAACAGGACACACAGCAGAGAGAGCGAGGCCGGAGCTGGTGAGAGACAGAGAGACAGCAGAGCACAGAGAGGACAGCAGAGACAGCAGCAGACACAGAGACACAGCGAGACACAGAAGCACAGACACAGAGACACAGAGACACTAGAGACACTAGAGCACCAGAGACACAGAGACACAGAGTGGGAGACACAAGCACAGAGACACAGAGATCACCAGAAAGAGAGAGAGAAGACCCGCGTGACGAGGACTTGAGCGAGAGACACAGAGACACAAGAAGACAAGTAGACACACAGAGACACAGAGAGCACAGAGAGACCCCAGAGACACAGGGAGAACAGAGACACAGAGACACAGAGACACAGAGACACAGAGACACAGAGGAGACACAGAGACCACAGAGACACAGAGACACAGAGACACAGAGACATCAGAGACACAGAGACACAGAGACCGAGAGACACATAGAAGCACAGAGGGGGGGGGGGGGGACACAGAGACCACAGAGACACAGAGACCACAGAGACACAGAGACAACAGAGCACACAGGAGACAGCAGAGAACACAGAGACACAGAGACACAGAACACGAGACAAGACACAGAGACACAGAGACACAGAGACACACAGACACAGAGACACAGGACACCAGAGACACAGAGACACAGAGACACAGAGACACAGAGACACCAGAGAACAGAGACACAAGAGACACGAGAACACAAGAAGACACAGAGACACAGAGAGAGACCACGAGACACAGAGACACAGAGGACACCAGAGACACAGAGAGACACAGAGACACAGAGACACAGGAACACAGACAGACACAAGAGACACGAGACACAGAGGGGGAAACACGAGATAGGAAGAACGGGCGGAAAAAGAGGAAGAAACACCAGAAGACCACAGAGACACAGAGACACAGGAAGACACAGAGGACACAGCAGACACAGAGACACAGAACACAGAGACACAGGAGACACAGCAAGACACAGATGAACAGAGGACACAGAGACAAGAGACAAGAGACACAGCAGACACAGAGACACAGAGACACAGAGCACAGAGACACAGAGACACAGAGACACCAGAGACACAGAAGAGACACAGGAGACAACAGAGACACAGAGGACACAGAGGACACAGAGACACAGAGACACCAGGACACAGAGACACAGACCACAGAGGTACACAAGACCACAGACGACACAGAGACACAGAGACACAGAGACACAAGAGCAGAGAGACACAGAAACACAGAGACACCAGAGACACACGAGACACAGCAGACTCACAGAGACACCAGAGACACAGAGACACAGAGGACACAGAGACACAGAGACACAGAACACCAGAGACCACAGAGACACAGAAGACACAGCAGACACAGACACCAGAGACACAGAGACACAGAGACACGAGTAGACACAAGAGACACAGAGACCAAGAGAGCACAAGGACACAGAGAGCACACAGAGGGACACAGAGTACCCACAGAGACCGAAGACACACGAGAGACACAGAGACACAGGAGACACCAGAAGCACCACAGAGACACAGAGACACATGCGAGAGCACGGAGACAGCAGCAGACACAGAGGACACAGAGACCCACAGAGACGACAGAGACACAGGAGAGCACAGAGGACACAGAGACACAGAGGACACGCAGAACAGTCGAGTAGGGCAGACAGCAGAGACACAGAGACGACCAGCCTCGCAGGCGAGACACGCGACAGCAGGAGACACAGAGGAAGATTGAGGAGGGGAGAGAGGAGCGGCGAGAGAAGGAGAGGAGATGGCGGAGGAGGAGAGGAGAGGAGAGAGGAGAGGAGAGAGTAGAGAGAGAGAGAGAAGGGAGAAGGAGAGATCTGCAGGCAGTCAAACATACAAAGCAGAAATGTTTGTGTGTATGTTATTCAGCCGCTTGGATTTAGTAGGACCGTCAGTAACGCGGGGCGCCGGGGGGGTCGCGGGGCCCCTCTGGCCCGCTGCTTGGGGGCCCGCGGCGAATAATATATTTATATATACTTACGTATATATTATATAGAATATATATATGATCATATATATATATATATCTGCATATATCTACCTTAACTGTATGCGACAATGTAAATTCAAGGAACTCAGATGGGTTTACCAAGACCGATTTAGATATTTTCTCAGACATTCGCACAATATATTTAAATCAGAATTTTTCCACTGATAGCTACCCACAATACAAGAATCATAAATATCCCGCGCATGTTAGCTGCCATTCCCCGCCCGTATGGATCGATTAGTCATCAGGGTGGTGAGTAAATGATAGATAATAATTAATATCGATTAGTACCATGGACGCTGATAAAATCGCTTCCAATCTGCATTGGGATAACGAGCAGGCACTCATGGAAGTGATAGCGTGTTTTACCGCGCCTGATTCGCGGGCACGCGTCATCGCTGCAGCGACGCACTGGTTTATTCTATAACGCGCATTAGCGTGTTGTTTACGTCACGAATCTCCTGCGGCGAGCTGGGGCTCTGGATGGGCGCCGACGGCAAGGAACTTTTGGAAATGTAATCTAGCGGTTTTGTGGCGCGGGCGCCGGTTTATACATCGAATGCACCCGCTGCGTGGGGCAACGCGAGGCCGGCGGGCGTCGGCGGCGATGTAGGGAGAGTTATAAGAAAGGTAGTACTACGCCCATCTGAAAAGTAGGTATTGCAAGGTCCATGTGACTGGCACGCTAAAGAACGATTAATGCCTGCTGTGGCGGCACTATGCTGCTGCATAGTCGTTGCTTTGGGTAGAGGGATAGCTCCTCGCTAGCCGCGGCTGTCCGGGCGCACCTGGGATGTCCTTTCCCGTCAGCGGCAAGACACTGAGGGGTCGAGAGGAGGGGGGTAGTAGGCCCCCAGACAGCACGCTTTAATATATAATTATTATTCACTCCTGTTGTCATCATACATGCCTATGCAGGCGTTAAAAAATACACGGGAGCGATCTGCAGCGACTTCGCTCTTTTTCAACCTCTCCGAAATCGCTCCCGTGAAGGCCTTCAAAATAGCCTCCCGTTAAAAATCTTTGCCACGTGCGTTAATTGCCATAGATCTTCATTGCTGCTCAATTGCGTTCTTGCTGCAGGTGAAAAAACCAGGTCGGGGGGAAAATGTACGCAGTATAGAATAAAAGTACGTCGTCAAGAGTCGAAAAGGGTCTAAACGTTGGTAATGAAATTGACAGCCGTCAGCGGTGGCCTTGCGAAAATAACTACTCGCTTAGTGGTACGTCGGCGCTAGTATGCACTACGTGCCACCGGGCCGACCGGCCGTGATCTATGCCGCGCGTGTCTGCGCGCTGTCACTATCATAAAGTCACTGATTAGAAAAAAACAGGGTAAAACTTTAACTTGCCGCTTGAATTACCAACTGGTTTAAGCACAAGCTGTAACCATGACTTCAATCGTGTTGATTCGAACAAGCCCGGGAAACTGTTAAATTCGTTTCCTCGTGAAGAAAGTCACGTAAATAATCCGCTCGCTACCGCGTTGAAGAAGAGTAAAACTCCGGTTTTGATTAGTGAAGCATTTGTATGCAGTGAGTTCCGATAGATCTTAGTGGGGTTCCATTACCGATAACCCTCCCAGCCAAAACATGTGCATCTGAAATAAAAACACAATGATGGAGGAGTAACATCCTGAAAGAGAATATTCGCCAACATAATAAGGTGCCTAAATATACGTTGTTATTGGACGTTACAGTATTCCAGTACCGGCTATTTGATATGAGCACAACTAACAATAGTGCCAGTCACTTGATGAACTGGTGCTTACAAGCACTAGACTGGCACGCTGTTCTCGTAAACATATACATTATATCAAAAGTATTTAAGAAGTATATTATACGCTCCCTCTTTATACGCTTCGTTGTTATATAGACGTTCGTTTTGAGAAAGTGTTAGAGAGACACGGCGTACCAACTCTATCACGGTACTTGCATTGCCTGCTCGGATGAGGAAAGCCTACCCTCCAATCTTTCGTTCATTTGACGGCGCCAAGCAAACAGTTTATTTATAGCTTTGATCAGCGGACTGTGAGCCCTAAAAAAAAAAAAGAACAAGAGATTCTCGTAGAAAACGTGCAGGGACACTTACATGATTTTTTGTAAGAAGCTACGTTCACATCTTCAAGCTCCGTGGTTTACTTGGACCCTCCGGGAACGTCCAGTCACCTGACAACAACGCTAACCATTGCGATCCTCTACGCTATTGAATTGACGCTCTGAGTGTGCTATTGACGAATTAAACGCCGTTACAATCGAGGAGTGGGATAAAGCGACACATTATCCCCCTTTATCTCTCTCCACCCCTTTATTCACTCTCTTGTATCCACTCTCTTTATCCACTCTGATACAATGGCAATCATTTTCGCGTCATTTAAGATGTTTCCGAGAGGCGGACCTACCATTTCCCGTCAGCCTGGGTCGCTGCGGTGGAGGGTTGTAGTTTTACACCTGAGCGCCACGGTTCTGCGGTCGATATCACACCGATCCTCGCGACGTAACACGCGCCGCTTAAAAATCACGAACAACGCCATTCGATGTGAGTTGCCGTATTCATTTACAGTGTGGATGGTGATGTAGAGCGAAAACGCCGCGAGGACAACAATTACGCCATCAGGTTGCCAGAAAAGACAAAAGAGAGAAGAGAAAAGAGGCGGCCGCGAGAAGCCGACTCCAACAGAATGGCGTCGGTGCTGCCGCGCCCACTAGCGTGCAGAGGTACTGGTATGCGCCCGCATTTCACTCGTCGGCAGATATCCACTTGCGCAGAAAGTTCCTCGGCCCACGTACCGACTGTCCTGTCGCTCTCCTCCGCCACCGGAATCGTCGAGATATGGCCGTTAACTTTGGAGAACTCTAGGCGCTTCAGTAACGTCGCACAAGACAGCCATTAGCGAGATGGGCAGCATAATATAGTAATACACGCAGAAGTATAGCCGAGCGAAGATTGCCCAAACGAAAAACAATAAATATTTCCGTGCAAGCGACGCAAGCGGACAGCTAGCCTGTTCTAATTTCGCGGTAACTCCACCCGATTGCCGCTGACTATTGCTGGTCATAGTGAGGAAAAAGCCTGCGCACGCCAGTATTGCTCAGCCAACATGATGCTGGTTACCGGGCGATGGCCGTCAAATGGAGGAGCGTCTTGCTTGCCCGTAACCGATTTTAGCCGACTTACGAGTAGCTACTGTCCAGTGAGTTATCGCGTTCCTGCAAAGAACACCTTATTCCAGCTCGGGAATGTTCGCCAGGTCGCTCTTTGTGTCAGATAAGAAACAAATGTTAATGCAGACGTGCACCACGACGTCGAGATGTTAAAAGCACTGTAAGGTAACTATGTGCTCCCAAGTGCCTTAATGAAAGCGTCAAGAAGAAAAAATGTAATTTAGTAAAGCACAAACGAAGAATTGTATATGTGAGGAGCAGCGAGCTAGATGGCAGCCGCAGCATCCTGCGGTCGCTCGTGTCTCTCCGCCGGCATCTCTCTCCACAGGGCCATATTCCGCACAGCCTTCATGCATCTGAGGCAGACTGGTCGCGCGCCTGCACTACCAGGTTGTCTTCGGTTCGCCGCCTCCTGCGTCCGTGCAGGATCTCCTCAGCCCCTCTGTTTTCTCTTCAACCGTTGACGACAGAGAGTTCTACGATGCATGATGTCATCCGTGGCGTATGCTGTGAAGGACCTCAAACGCGCTTGTGTATCGCGCTTGTGCAAATCTGCCTGATCGTTTCACGGAGGCGCGCCGGCGTTTCTCGCTGGCCTCGGCCGCGTCTCGGTCACGCCTTGCATTGTGATACACACACGCACCGTTTAGCTAACATACTCGATGCAAGCCCTCGTGGCGCATGCGCGATCGTCAAGTAAGCCTGATGATGACTGACAATGCTGGTGGGATGGAACCATTAGGAACACGGCTAAAGGCGGTTTAAATCTGCAACCGCTATGCAGGAATTAATTGTTTTAGGTAAGCACAAAGCAATATGAATACATGAAAGGAACAGTGACAGTACAATGCAGCCGGCAGCATTGGCTTAATATTGTCAACACCATTTGGTTTTCACGTTTTTTTGCTTACCCTAATTGATCTGTTCGATGCTCGCTTCGTTGATTCACACGAGGCTACAAAATATTGCTGCCACAACAGACGATGTGGTCTGGCTTTCTAAGTCACAACATTGCATGGTGACCAACTGCCAGAAGTGCTGCCATGTGTATTTAGCAATATATGTATCAAATATATAGCATTACTAGTGTAGTGTGGCTTAGAGGATTCGCAGGTGGGAAAACCTGACAGGCCAAGCAGCTGGCTGTGCGACGGCTACTCTTAGCACTGCAGCGTCCCGCTTGTGACCCCGCAGCGATATTATGACTTGCCGGGAGGATGGTGCCCGGAACTCTCGGGAAAAACGGAGGAAAATGGTCAATATTTGCTAATACGATGCCACGTGCTGCACTCTCTGTTCCATTTCATTCTCTATTGTTTCCCTTTTGTCCGTCACCTAATCTTTGCAAGCCTTGATTAGCAACTATGTATTCCATCGGTGTAAACCTGATGGTATAAAAATGTCAGCCCGAGTTGCTAAATGGATCCACGGCATGGGCGTGTACGGCTATAGCTTGATATATGTTTGTTCATGGTGCCACGAGGCGCTTGCAGGGAGTGTAAGCTGAGTATAGGCGCGTGTGTGTATCACATGCATCGTACGATCGCTCGTAAACGACTCGGGCAGATTGCAACACGCGATAAACGTTTATTCCTTCATACGCACGGATAACATCATGCATCGTAGAATCTCTGTCGTCAACGTTGAAGAGAAAACAGAGGGCGAAGAGATCCTCACGGATGCAGAGGCCGCGGAAGAAGACAACCTGTACGACGCGCTGCGACCTCTGCTCAGATGCATGAAGCTGTTCGGAATATGGCCTGTGAGAGAGATGCGCCGGAGAGACACGCGCACCGCAGGGATGCTGCGCTGCCATCTACTCCGCTGCCATCCTCGCCT
>NW_014578162.1:68972-71430 GCF_000485595.1 Priapulus caudatus
ACACTTGCGATCGCAGCGGAAAAGTGTAAATTTGCTATTTACTAAAGATGAAGGCAGTGATATCCAATACGGAATCACAGAGACAAAGAAGCTAAACTTAAAAGGATCCTTAGAAGTTTGTACATGCCGAAAACAGTGATCACGCTCAGATGAGGGGTGCAGCGAACAGGCTTCATTAAGCAAGAAGGAATGCCAATTTTCATCTCACCATGATAAATTTTATAGAAAGTTATGAGTTTAGAATGAAGAAAGCGGACACGAAGAGGAGGCCATTCAAGACGAGCCAAAAAACATCAGCACTATCATCATAGTTTCTGGAAACATCTCTCGCAGCTTTATGCTGAATGGTGTCCAATCTAGAGCAGTTCTGAAGTCTATAGGGCACCAGGCTGGCGAAGCATATTCTAATATGGGCAGAACATAGTTTTAAAAGCTAGGGCGACGATTTTAGAGTCAGCAAGCTAAGATTACGCCGTAACATGCCGAAAGATCGGGACGCTTTCTTACAAATATAGTCAATGTGGCATTCCAGCGAAGATCGTTACTATAATAACACCCAAATATTTGTAAGTAGGGGTAAGAGATAGATATTTATGATACATCGAGTAAGTAAAGTCAAGGGTGATTTGAGCGAGTAATGTGAAGAATTTTACACTTTTCTGCATTGAATGACATACCCCATGATGTTGCCCACTTCTACAGTACGAGTAAGGACACTCTGGAGGGCTAACTGGTCGCTCTATTGTAGATGGTGCGGTACAGAACAGCGTCATCAGCAAAGAGGCGAATAGAAGTAGAAAGGGTCAGTTTCCGCCAACAAATTATTTATAAAGGATAAGAACAGCAGTGGACAAGCACAGAACCTTGGGGTATACCCGATGTGACAGCGGCCACATCTGACATGCTGCTGCACAGACAATTTGAGATCTATCCTTCAAAAAGTCAGAGATCCCATTTTAACGTAGTAGTATCCAAACCCAAGTGACCAAGTTTGAAGATTAAAAGGTCATGAGGAACCCTATCAAAGGCCTTACTAAATCTAGGAATACTGCATCAACTTGCTGAGATTTGTCAAGACTTAGTGTCCAGTCATGAAAAACGTTGATTAACTGGGAACGCCATATACATCTTCGTTTGGTGCTTTACTAATTACATTTTTCTTCTGACTTTCATTAAGCACTGGAGCACCATAGTTACCTTACAGTTTGCTTTTAACATCTCGATCGGTGTGCACGTCTGCATTAACATTTGTTTCTTTCTGACGCGAAGAGGCGAACTGGCGAACTTCCACCACAGCTGGAAGAAGGTGTTCCTGCAGGAACGCGATAATCACTGGACAGTACCTCGTAAGTCGCTATCAGTTTACGGCAAAGCAAGACGCTCCGCCATGACGGCCGTCGCCACGGTAACGGGATTCATGTTGGCGAGCATACTGGCGTGCGCGGGCTTTTTCCTCACCAGCAGCAATAGTCAGCGGCACGTGGAGTTACGCGAATTAGAGATCACTGTGCCGCTTGCGTCGCTCACGGAAATATTATTGTTTTTCGTTGCAATCTTCGTCGCTATACTTCTCGTGTATTACATATTCATGCTGCCCATCTCGCTGATCGGCTGTCTGTGCGAGTTACTGACGCTAGAGTTCTCTAAGTTAACGGCAATTCTCGACGATATCGTGGCGGAGGAGAGCGACAGGACGTCGGCACTCGGCCGAGGAAACTTTCCTCGCATGGATATCTGCAGACGAGTGATGCGGCGCCACCAGTACCTCTGCACGCTAGTGGCGCGCACCGACGCCATCTTTGGACCGCTTCTGCTGTTGACGTACACGACGTCTGTAATCCTGATGTGCATTCACTTCTACAACATGGTCTATATTGCAAAATTGCTGGGCTTCACACTGAAGATGCTGCTTCTGATTCTCATCGGTGTTCATTTCTGTGCAATCGCCATTAAATACGTGGTCAGTCTAACTCTCTCAGCAGCCAGGCTCATGGAAGCGGTAGGTTCACCCCTTACACCTTCTGAAGAGTTCACATTAACAACTATTATTGTATCCCCCGCGACGAAGTCGGCGGGTATACTATGGTTTCATGTCTGTCCAGCCAAAACCCAAAGGTACCAAAACCCCTAAGGCAACCAATTTTTACATACTTGTACATCTCAGGCAGATGAGTTGTGTAACAAACCCTTTGTCTTTGTGACTTATTTAACTTTAATCCTACCTACCTTCTACGTCCTTACAGAGATATTTCATTCAAACTAGATCACGGGGGATACATGTAGTTGGCGACAACTGCCCTTTCTAGTTATTATTGTTATGACTATCATCGCCGTTAGTGCCTTGCTCTCCTTAAGCTCGACCACTAGACCGTATTAATCAGGCCGATAAAATCGGGCGACAAAATCGCCCGCTGAAAATCGCTACGTGTGTCCACTCAATCGCCTGTCATTTAATCCT
>NW_014578162.1:71455-84174 GCF_000485595.1 Priapulus caudatus
TGTTCATTCGGTGCAATCGCCCCTTAAATACGTCGGTCAGTCTAACTCTCTCAGCAGCAGCGGCTCAGTGGCGAACGCGCCGTAGGTTCACCGCCGAATTAACCATCGAAGAGACAGTAGCGCCATCGCGGAATGAACAATCCGCGCTTTTACCGGTCTCCACCGCCCGCATGCGCTTAGTACCGCCCCAAAAAATCATTATTTCCCAAAATTTCATTATTTTGGAAAAAAAATTCCCTCACTGAAATCATAATATACTAATCACAAGGTGTACTTAGCCTTAAACCTGATGGATTTTGACAAGCTTGCTCGGGCAGTCCGGATTGTAATTGCCACTGTTTCTAACCGCTAGACATATATCAGGGCGCCGTAATAAGACTTTTGTCGAAAAAACCCGAAGATGACGACTTCAAACCCGAAATCTCCGAACTGTTGAAAAATGAAAAATTTTCAGCCTGAAAAATAAAATAATGAATAATAAAGCAGGGGCGGCTAAGACTTGTTTATTTGTCTGTACTGTATTTCATTTGTATTTCAGCTGGGAAAAATTAAAATAATGAATAATGAATAATGCCAAAAAAAGCCTCATCACTTTTTAAAATTCCTTGGACGGTAACCGGATTTTTCATCTCTTCATGGCCTTAACAACTAATTATTGTATCCCCCGCCAAACGACAGTCGCGGTAAAGCTTATGGTTTCATGTCTGCTCCAGCCAAAACCCAAAGGCCTTCCACAAAACCCCTAAGCCAACCAATTTTTACATACTTTGTAGACATCGTCAGGCCAGATGAGTCTGTGGTACACCTTTGTCTTTGCTTGATTTATTTAACTTTAATCCTACTACCTTCTACGTCCTTACACAGAGATCTATCTCATTTCAAACTATAGGCGCGTTCACACGGTACGTTTTTGGCCCGAGCCTCAATTAGGCCCGTGCCAGTATTGGTACGAGCGCCAGCGTTCACACGGATTTGCGCCCCAACGAAAACGTCGCGACCAAGGCCCGAGCAAATGTGAGCACCAGCTTTCCGGCGAGAGGTAGAGCGGTTAGATCGGCTCTTGCAGCGGTAAGATGCTGCGACGTGCAAACGGTTGTACTTCGACGAAATAAAGTTCAAAACAGTTATTAAAAATTTGGACAAATTTGATCAGGATGGCACGCTTTCAAGATTCGATAATTGCAACTCGCGAACGTAAAGTAAACACTCTAAATCGTACACAAACGCCACTCTCGCCGACATACTGCCAAAGTATCTGTGAGCATATCTGTGCCAATAAAATTTATTGAATTTGAATTTGAATTTGACACCCACAGTATTTACCTCCCCCCTACTTGCGTACGTCCGTGAACGCGGGTTGTCCGTGACTCAACAGGCCCGAGCTAAATTTGGCCCGAGCCAAATCTGGCCCATTTGGCTCGAGCCAATCGACCGTGTGAACGTGGCTTAGATCACGGGATACAGATGTAGTTGGCGACAACTGCCCTTTCTAGTTATTATTGTATAACTATCATCGCCGTTTAGTGGCCTTGCCTCCTTAAGGCCAGCGACCGGATCACACTAGGCCGATAACAATCGGGCTACAAAATCGCCGCCTGAAATCGCTAGTGTGTCACTCAATCGCCGCCGCAATTTAGTCGTCCGATTTCCATCGCATAGATTCAAAACGTTTTGATATTATCGGGCGATTTTTCGCCGAATTTGTCGCCCGATTTAATCGCCTAGTCGTGTCCGGGACCCGCGTATAAAAACTCGCCCCGATTGTACAATTCAATCAGCCAATCAGAGTTGTTCAATGATACTGACGTAATAGCAATGCTTTCATGTTTAGTATGCTCATGTCATGTAAAGCGATGCACGCACGCACGCACGCATGTGTACGTGCCACCACGCACGCACACACTCATGCCACGCACGTGTACCGTGCACACGCAACGACGCACGCATGGCACGCACGCTGTACATGCACACGCACGCCGACGCAACTCTTCTATTACAGTGCACATGCTGCAGCACGCAACACACTGTGTACCTAGCACACGCACACACGCACCGCACGCACGCACGAACGTGTACCTGCACGCACGCACGCATATGCACGCAGGTGAACGTGCACACGGCACGCAGGCACACGTACCCACGCCACGCACGCATGGCCACGCAGCATATCTGTGAAACGTGCACACGCCACCGCACGCACGCCACACACGCACGCAGGCACCGCACGCTGTACGTTCACCACGCACGCACGCACGCAACGCGCTCACGTTAGCTCGTGTGCACACGCACGTCACGTACGCATGTACGCACGTCGTAAGTGACACGCACGAACGCCACAGCTGTACGTACACACGCCACGCACGCCACACACGCACGTGTGTAGCTTGCGCACGCACGCACGCACGCGCGCCCCACGTGATCACGTTCACACGCACGCACGCACGCACCGCACGCACCGTGCTACGTGCACAACGCCACGCACGCACGCACACACTCACGCATGCACGCACGGTTAAACATACACACGCACGCACGGCATGAATGCCACGCAAGTGTGTACGTGCACACGCACGCACGCACGCCCACGCTCTACGTGCACATGCATGCACCGACGTTATTGCAACCGGCGATAAAAATCGTGTAAGCGTGTCCACTCGACTCGCGCGATTAGATCGGGGCGATTAGCGCCGATTAATTGCCTAGTGTGTCGGCCCTTTTAATTGACCGTATGTCACGAATTTTCTATGGTAAAATTTAACAATTGTGCCATTTTTTACATAAAAGTAAGAACTAACGGGATAAACGTATCGTCAAAATCCTGACGTGCATAAGATTTGTTTCGTCAAATAATTAAAAATCCAAAAAACCTGCGCGATTTCGTATAAGTGTCCTACATAATTAAAGTGTTTCTAACATTAATTGCTTGCTATGGGCTATGTATGCGTCACGAGTGTATGTTCACATCGAACAATATAGTAAAATAAGAAGTATAATATGCAGCAATTTAACCAAAGAAAGTGAACAGAATTACTTATAGTACTGTGAAACAGTGGAAATATTTTTTTTATTTTTTACTATTTACGGTGACGTAATAACTTAAATAATAAAAAAACGTTAATTAAATTAAATACGTTAACTAATAACCAAAACTGTTGCTCCATGTTCAGGCGCACAGACCGCTAACGGCTATAAACGATCTGACATTGCTTGCGACAGCAGGCGAGGACAAAATGGAGGTAAGCTGACGTCATCCGTGGACACATATAAACAATGTGTCACACGTGATCTAGAATATGATCTAATTAATTAAATACTGAAGTGTCTATCGTACTATAGTTCAGCCCTATACGCATATTGCGGCCGTTAATCAAGAATATACTCGGTTGACGGATACGGATTTCAGATGCACACGTTTGCGATGAAGTTATCCGGACCCAGTATCGGCCTCACTGCTTATAACTTCTTCACCATCAACAGAGCATTACTGTTAACGGTATGAACTTTCGAGCAGCCATATGGTCGTATATACTGTGCACAGACACGCGTGCGCACACATATACACATGCACGCACGCACGCGGCACACGCACACACACACGTAGGCAGGCAGGCAGGCACGCACGCACACACACACATGCAGGCACGCACGCACGCACGCACGCACGCATGCACGCACGCACGCACACACACACGCACTCACGCGCTCACGCACGCACACAGGCAAACACATTAAATTGCACAATTCCTTTAGTTTGGAATAGAACACGATAAAGATATTTATTGCCAGTTATTATTAACTGAAGCAAACGTTTATCGGGTTGTTTTGCTCATCAGTGAATTTTACGCACGTGATAGTATAACTGAGTACCACTAAGCGAGGAGTATTTTCGCAACCTGACGCTGTCAATTTCATTACCTTCCAGATCTTCGGACTCTTGACGTCGTACTTTATTCTACTCGTACAATTTTTCCCGGACCCTGGGTATTCCGCTGGAGCGAACGGCACGGTGGCAGCATGAAGAGCTGTATGGCAATCACGGGACCTATGACAGTATATGGTGGGAATGGCAGCTACGTCACGTCTCAACACTTTATCTTCAATTATAAAGGAAATAACACTAACAGTAAAAAATATTTTTAAGCAGCGGGAAAACATCGAATATGCCAATATACGTTGTTCCACTGAACTAGGTGCATTTTCAGTTTTACCAAATTATGATTGGTAAATACAAAAGGCTATAACTTCACAGAAATTAGTGTTGTCGTTATTGTATTATATTTTTCTTCATGTTGTATAATAGCATTGTATTGTATTGTTACATTTAAATTTCATTATTTTAACCGCCCAAAACTATTGAATCCATCAGATTTTTCTCCATAAATAGACTGTTTTCAGTACATAGGTATATATTTGTATTTGAATTATATGCAATAAATGTTTATTTTTATTTTATGCCTTTTATGCATATCATAATGATACACTCCTGATAATATGTAACCAAAATTTGTTTAGATTAGTCAGAACACGTATGCATATATCATATGTTATTAGTATTCAATAAAGACGTCATAAAAAAAAGTGTACATGTATTCGCGATTTTGTTGAGTTCTATCCATAATTTTGCGCTTCTTTATTCTTCCAAATACGAGTCATTTCTATTGAGAATTTTGGAAGATGTTTATCGAATTTTATGCTATTAGTAACTTTATTTTCAATAAAACCAACATTAAAAAGCATTGGTTATTTGTCTGTTTGATAACTGTTCCAAATTGAATACTTAATGTAAGAATGTAAATTCAATTTCTATTTTTGCATTAAATTTACTCCAGAAGGCTATAAATTAAGTGTTTAAAGCTTGTAAAATTGCCGTATTTTAATGATGTCGTTTCTGTTCACAAGATCTCAAAATAATTACCAACATGGTTGAGAATTACTTGCAATGTTTTGTGTGCCTGCGTGCGTGTGCACTGTGTGACAGAGACAAACAAAAAACGGTCGTTTCACTAAGATGAAGTTTTATTATTTACATATAATCATAATGGGTGTAAAAATCTTAATTGTACAACAAAAGTGACAGGCTGATATAGGCATTAGCAAAGTCATGACTATCGAATTTTCTCGGCTATTGCCAAGGAATTTATTCCAGTGGGTGTGTAGTCGAGACCAAAGAGCTGGCGCTATTCTCAAATGCTCGGCGAGTCAAGAACAGAAAATTAAAAAGTTACACTGCTGTTGGAATGGCAAAACGTTCTAAAAATGCATCTACGTCTGGTTGTCGGGTTTTAAAATAAAGTTTCTACGCCTGACAAACATTTTCATATGTCGTGTGCCATAACGGAACCTTTACATCTCCTCCTGTCCACTGATCTATACATCATAACTAAACAGCTGCACTTTCCTATCACTATAGCACCACAATTCTAGGCTGATGCTGTCACTTGGTCACCATATCAGTCCATCAAGAGTTGGTTTAACGTGTGAAACATCATTGTTGGAAACATGTGTTTGAATAACGTCCAACATCCTCTCTGCCAATCCCAACTAAGAATTTTGAGCTGACCACACACACACAGCGTACAAGTGACATCACACAATCCCGGAATGTGAGCTATCTAGTTATGCTTATATATATATAGATCCTTGGTCAAGCGATGAACCTGTATTCATTGTCACATATGAACCGCTCGATGCCTTGTGCTCTCACATCAACAAATACTCATCAATAGATCTGCACACAGAAGCTACTGTTTGCCAACGACAGATGGCGCTATCTGCACTGACATCTATCTGAATAAATTGGTGCATCGCGTGGGAGCTATTCGATCGAGCTTGCCTCCTGCATATGCGGGGGGGAATCACCGAATGTACAAAGGCCACATCGAAAGCTACAATTTAAGAGCAGAGGAACACGGAGATTGAGGAAGAAAACTACGATGATGACACAGATATCCTCGGCGCTTTGTACACGATACCGAACGAAATCAGAACAATGACGACGGGTTACAACTCTCTACGAGACATTTCTAACATCACGACCACCCCCTCCCCGCGACGCGGCGCACATACGTGACCAGTAGGTGCGACTAGAGAGAGCGAAAGAGAGAGGCAGGGTGAAAAGACGACGAACTAACTACTTCGACACGACGTCGACCAGCATAGCGCGACAACGGTTTCCGTGACGACACAATTGTGAGACGGCGACCACTGGCACAGACGCACATCCTCGTCAGGATTTCTCCGCGACGGGAAACAGCTTGTCGTCGTCGTCAAGTCGTCGCATCCGAGAGCTCCTCAGCTTCCCTGGCAACTTGGTCTCGTGCGCATCCTCCCCCTACCTCTCGCTCGCCGCCACTCGACGACGGGGCTTCCGTACCGACCGTCTACGTCGCCTCGGTTTGTTCGTGATGTGCGCGGGTGGGCACGACACGCACGCACTATCCTACGTAAATATATACACGTTACACACACGCGACGAAGGTCACTCGGTCGCCGGCGACGCCTGTCTCTCCCTCACGGGTTGACACTCCCCCGGAGTGAGAAGGGAGAAGAGGGGAGGAAGGCGGGGCGACATGCGCGGGAAGCGGTCGCCAAGACGATGGATGGACTCTTTGTCGCTCGTCTTCTGCCGCGGCACGACTCTCTGGAGCTGCAGACGATTTCCGGGCGTCGTTGCCGGCGGGGGAACGCACGTGCAGCGGCCGAGCGTCGGGGAAACTGCGCGGATGCGGTCGTCGGTTGCCGTGACGACGACGACGGCGGCCGCGGCTAACCATGCCGATCTCTCTTCCCACGAGTGCTCCGCTCCGCAGCCACCAACACCAGGTGGCGTGTGCGTGCGATGAGTCGCCGATGCGGGGCGATGATCGCCGCTGACGCAGCTGCGCACCAGTCCTTCCCTACAGCCGCCCCTCCTCTCCTCGCGCCTCCTCATCCCGCATGCTTCCGCGTCCGTCAACCAGGCGTCGTCCGCCGGGCGCTCCCGGCATAAAAAGGGATAAAATGATACACTGTACAGTCGACGCGGCGTCTCGTCGCTCGCTCAGTCGCCCTCTATGCTCGGCAGCCAGAACGCCTGCAGGGAAGAGACAGCGGTGGGAAGAATTAGTCAACGTCACGCGCATCCGTCTACAATGCTCCTTCGCGGGTGAATAACGAGCATTGCTACATTATGCGAGTAGCTACAAAACATGCCAAACCGTGATGTACTTTCACAGTCAACCCCGTCACAAGAGTGACGCGAAGCAAATCTCATTCGTGTCTTTTATAGGCGGGTGTTCACTCTAGTATAAAGATTTCATATGGTGTTTTCATCATTACCACCTTTATCATTTTCTATTTAGAATTATATCAAGAATCAGCAAGAGCACGAAATCGAACAGAACCTATTTTCTAACATTTCACCAATATTTTTGTGCTTTACGGGGGAAAAAAGTCGTTGAACCGACGTTTCTACCAAACATAAACATTTTACCTGAAAAAACGTATAACAACAGGCGTTTTGTGTAATCCTAAAAAAAGCCCAACACTAATAGTATGTAGTAGAAGCTACCATAACTTCTTTTTTACATGTACTACGACACGTATCGAGTAGTGCACCACCACTCACCATGTTGGAACAGGCACTCGCTAGCATCATGAACTTGGGGTTGAACTGGACTGCCTGCACGGGCCCCGTGTGATCGCAATTCAGGTTGGCCGTCTTCGTGCCGTTCTCTGCGTTCCAAACGTGGATCCAACCGTCGGTCGACCCTGGCAAGAACGAAAAGCGTCAAATTTTTATTACATCGTATTATATTATTATCCGTCCAAACAAGACAACCCCCTCCGCTACCGTCTTTGAATGGTGCTGCTACTGCTAGGTCGGTCAAGCTAGGTCAGTCTGTATTCGTTTTTTTTTTTTTGCACGTGCATGCAAAAACGTCAACTTTACGGCACTTCATTGCTACGCATCGTTTTTAGAACGTACTCTCGGAACACTGATTGGCTAGAGCTGTGTGTCGATCATGCCAGGCGGACATACGCCGCTAAAACCGATCGCTGACTTTCGACGCCGTTGCGAATCACCTGCGACGTCTGGCTACTCACCGGAGAAGACGAATTGTGAGTCAGGACTGAAGGACGCCTCTAGCGGAATATTCTTCATATTTGTGTGACCCTGCGAAAATTCAACACGCACATCTCACGATCACAATACCAACGGCCAATGCTAACAACACAACGACTTCATGCACATTACTTACAGTGTAATATCATATAATAAAGCCAACCCTGTCTGCAAGGGTCACTGCAGGGCAACCCCATTGCCCTTAAATAGACAGGTGACCGTTCTATAGCGGTTGCTTCAGTGTATAACCGTCACTTAAAGGAAACGCTAAATGTGTTCTTCATACACAGGTGCTCACTAACACAGGTTCAACTGCACAAACCAAATCTCAAACCATCTACGCACGTCAAAGTCGTACTTGGCTCGGCATCCCACCTTTGAAAGGAAATTTTGCTTCCCTCCCCCCCCTGTTGGATCGATAATACTACAAACTCACTCAAACAGTACAGACTTTGTTTACTTCAAAAAGCACATCACAGCTACACAGCCACTCCAACTAACCAGCCTCCTTACGCACATGCGCGAGCTGGGCATCCGCTTCCGGTCCAGACGGGAAGGGAGATAACTCTCATTAAAGTTGGCATGTATACAGATAGTACATAGTTAACACCCCCAACTAGCCGTAGTGTTCCAACATTTCTGATTTAGCCAAGACACTAAGCCCTTGCCCCCAAATAATATAATAATAATTGACAATTTAAACAATAAAACGATAATGATGAAGACGACAAAACAACATATAATGATAAAACAATAATAATTGACGTCTACATCAAGACCGACACACGACACGAGTTCCCTCTACGACTAGCTAACTGTAAGATGGCTCTACAGCCATCACTCACCATGAACGTTTGCAGCGGCTGTCCCTGAAAGGAGTCGACTAGCCGGATCACCTGTCCGTTGGTCGAGATCAGGATCATCTTTCCGTCGGGACTGAACTTCATGCCCGTCCACTCGCAGTCGCGGTCCTGCGGTAGCCGGAACGTGTTGAACGGGCCCTGCCACGATGCGGAGAGACAGACACCACCGCGTTAGTACTCGCTGCTGTGCTAGGTGCTGGCACCCGACGGGGAGCGGCGGTGCGCAACACTCGCCTACGAGGCGGCTGCTTCGTTTCGCGATGCTTTCAACGTAAGGCACGCTCACACACATGCACGCACACACGCACGCATGCACACACGTATGCACAAACATTTACATGCACGCACGATCCCAGGGTTCACTCGCTCACACACGCTCCCGTCTCCCTTCTCGTCGTGCCCTCCTACCTTGTCGAACGATCGCAGGTCATATAGCTTGATCATCTCGGAGTTGATCCCCGCAGCGAATATGAGGCCCTCCGGATCGAAAGCGGCAACGGGTCGACTCGACAAGTGCATGAGACCCTGCAATGCATACGCAACGAGTCACACGCTGCTCCGCCTGCCAGTGGAACCCGAGAATTCCATTCCAGAATGAAATACACGGAATCAACCAGCACAACGTGACGGCAAGTGCCGCGGTTGCCCTCCACGACTCTTAAGTGGTCTCTCACAAAATGAGGCTGACATTCCCGGCAATGAAACGTCGTGACTGCCCTATAAATCCATTGTAGTTGATATATTAATGAATTGTGGAAGTACAGAATGTTTCGTAGGATTTATGCTAACGAGGCATATGCAAATTTTCGCCTGCCGCTGTCGCTGTTTTATATTCAACGCGATAACTGACAAACTTCGCCAAGAGGTGGCGTTAGCGTATGTGACGTCAGCAGCCCACTCTCGCCACGAGGAGAGAATTAGGTTCTGGTAGACATGGTTGTATTCTCTTCTTCTCGTATAAAGTGCTTTTAAAGACACCCCTCCTCGCTGTAAACACATTAAAATTTGAGCGCGGGGCACGTCGATCATGCATCTTCGACGCCGCGCCTGCATCTGCTTCCTTCTCCTCACCTGACAGTTTGCCGACCGGAGATCCCAGATGCGAATCGTCTTGTCGAGCGAAGCCGAGAGGAACGTGTCGTCGATCGGCGACATGACGAGCGTCGTCACCCTGCAAAGGACAAGAGAACATCATTCCGCGGAAAACGAGAGCGTGGGGTGTGGCCGTCGCAGCAAATGTTTCAGCTCCAGTACACGCATTTGTATTTGAATTACATGCAATAAAGATTTAATAATGATGATGTAGAGTTCGTTCTAGCACGGTGTGTGTGGTGCACGTCGGTGATGATCAAAGACATATAGCATGGGACGCTGATCGATGCAAGCGTGGTCGAAATGGTTATAGAGTGGTGACTTTATGGCTATATACTTACTTTTTCGTGTGGCCTGTGAAATATCGGATGTATTTGTTGTCGTGCAGAGACAGGTACCGTATCGTGTCTGTAAATGCAAAACAGCAAGTGCTATTTGGTCATGACATCACCAGCATAGCTTGAAATTTTATTCATTTGGTCAAATATATTATTAAAATTATCTGCTAGCTCTTAAATAACATGTGCTTTTCCACTGAAGAAATCATATATACATATACATCTAGACGAATCAAACATATAGAATGAAACCACTAATAGATAATAATTAGCAGATCAATGTATAATTTGAATAGCTGAGGATTGCAACTGCACTAACTTGAAGAAATGAGGTATATGAATAGCTTCTAAAAGTAGGAAATTCATATAATCATACCATCGACTTTGTTGGACCCATGTACTGCTGTATTGGAAGCATGAGTGAATTTTATCAAGTCAACACCATACTTCTTGCTGTTTAATGTTCTCTTTGGCCTAAAAGCACCAATATACACTATTTTAAAATATATGACTTGAATAAAACACTTATAGTTGGAATAATGGTTACATTAACATTGTTAAACAAAGTTTTAGTATTACTTAATAATTTACTTATTTACTAAAAGCCTTGAGATCGAGTTCGTTCATTCAATTCAGTTTCACACAATTATGCAATTGTCATTGTGATAACTTACAACTTATGAGAGCCAAAGTTACTCTAAAACATGAAATTAAATATAAATTCTCTTGAAACATCAATAAATGAAATAGTTAGAACTCGTATGCCAAAATTCTACTGAATAACTAGGTAGCACACTAAACTAACTTAAATATTATCACACCAGCTTGCCAATTACATTTACACATACACTAGCAATTGTTATACAGTACCACATGTAAATAAGTAATTTACAGGCACTTCAAAAACTTTATATGTGAAAAACGTTAAAGTAGGTACACGTGTATTATTATGCTTATGGTACAACACAGGTTACATGTCGTTTCTCACAAAGGATTTCGCACGCCACTAAACAATGCCGGCCGGTGTCGGCGGTGACAGCGGCTTTTACTTATTCTTGGCACATTGGCCTTTATGGATGAACTGGAAGACAAATATCCCACCAACCCGTGAATTGTGTGTTATACGTAACATGGGGAATGGAATGTTCACTTACGCTCCGTTCTGACAATCATAAATGACAATCTGATCGTCATCAGCGCTGGAAATGAGAAGTTCACCGTTTGGTGAGAAATCGATGCTATTTATACGGTCACTATTTTCACGAAAAACCTTCGCAACGCGAAAGCTTCTCACGACATTATCGTTCAATTTCATTTCTCTAGATATAGCATCGGAACATGTCACTGCATAAATATTGGAGACGGGCATAGAAACATGTAAATGGGAAGTTTTGGAACACGTGTTGTACAATTTCCTTAACGGTTTTCTTCTTCGGGCGGACACAAGCGTCACAACCTACGGATATACTGCACTCTCATTGGCTTGAAAGTTCAAATTAATATTCAACTATTTATGGCCTACACTTTTTAACAAAATTAAATATACTATGTAACTAAATAAAAGTGTATATAGTTTATAAAATACAAAATACATGTTTATTTTTAACATTTGTTTGATTAATTTACGCCCTATCGTCTAGCGAACTGACCTTATACTCCTTACATAAACAACACGATATCGTGGTGAGTTGTTATTTTTAGGCCGGTGTTTGATCATTTTGGAGTTTTGTTTTTCTGTAATTGTTTCAAACTGATGAAGATCATGGTATTTAGTAAGTCACACACCACACCAATTATTTTTCTTTCTTTTCACGTCCCTAGAATATGTAAATATTGCAATAGTTTCTAGATTGTACATTGATTGTAAACGATACCGGTAGGCGGTAGTCGATAGCCGGATACAGGATAGGCCTACATCGTCAGATCATGCACGCCAAATGTAGGCACACANGCGGGGTGGGGCGAGGTTTATTACATCATTAATATGGACAGGGTTTACAGTGTCACAGAGGGGTGGGGCAGGGTGTGGCGAGGCGGGGCGGGGCGGGGCAGGCGGGGCAGGTGGGGCGAGGCTTATTACATCATTAATATGGTCAGGATTAACAGCGTCACAGAGGGGCGGGGCAGGGCGTGGCGAGGCGGGGCGGGCAGGCGGGGCGAGGCTTATTACATCATTAATATGGTCAGGGTAAACAGCGTCACAGAGGGCGCGTGTGCTCCAGGTGATGATTGATTGTGTGTCAGTCTCGATGTCAGTTTGTATGAGGTTAGTGTTAGTGTGAGGATAGTGTGCAGATTTATATGTGTATATATATATATATA
>NW_014578162.1:85417-88671 GCF_000485595.1 Priapulus caudatus
AGGCGGAGGCGGCGGCGGCGGCGGCGGAGGCGCGCACCCGACGCCGGTAGCGGAGGAGGGCATCCGCACGCTGCCCTGCCACCTGTGCAGGAGCAAGGAGATCGTCGCGCCCGCCATGTACTGCTCGGACTGCGACTTCTACATGTCGCGGTTCAAACCGAAGCCGTGAGGGGGCGCCACCGTCCGCAAGATGGCGTCTCGCCGAAAGCGTGGGCGGGCGCCACCGGTGGAATCGCCACAAGATGGCGTCTCGCCTAAAGCGTGAGGGGGCGCCGCCGGTGGAATCGCCACATGATGGCGTCTCGCCGTGCCGGCAGATGGCCAGCGGGGGAGTGTTTTATACGACAGTATTATGTAGTGGACTGAGAGGTGCAGGGGGGGGGGAAGCTAGTTAACGTTAAGAGTTAATTAGAGAGCGAGTAACAGACCTAGTTAACGCATCCGTGGCCGTGACTCGCGCGGATGTCGTCGCGCCGCTGATGCATTATGGGGAATTCGTCGGAAATTTCGGCGGTTGTATCTTGGTGGCGTGCCGGCCGACGCCTGTTGTTAGTTGGTTCCTCAGAATAGCTGTGCAGGTGTAGCAAGAGAAATGGTAGTTACACAGCGGTATATGTTTGTTTAACTCGAGCGTTGTTAAGTGGCCGTCCAAGCTTGTTGAAATGTGTAAGAGAGAAACTTTAATTTTCGTTGTCATTCTTCTCGTGACTTGTGCGGATTATGTATATGCGGGGTCTGATCACAGACACACTTTGAACGTTTCAAGAAAAAAAGAAAAATGTAAACACGAAATGTTTTTACTGCCAAAGTCTTCATGTTTCGCTACTCTATTTCGCTTATTATTGCCGATAATTACCCGTAAATGCCGGTCAAATGCTTTACTCTCTTATTCATGTTGTTTGTGCACAGGGCGTGCGTGCGGTGTACTTGTGTGTTGCAGATGAGCATTTGACCGGCATTTACGGGTAATTATCGGCAATAATAGGCGAAATAGCGTAGAGAAACATTAAGACTTTGGTAGTAAATACATTTCGTGTTTACATTTTTCTTTTTTTCTTGAGACGTTCCAAGTGCCTGTGGGTCTGATGAGGTGGTAGTGGTGTCGTCATTGTTGTTTGTGTCGCGTGGGCTCTCATTTGAAATCCATCCAGTCGTTTTATCGTTACTATGAGAGAAACCCTTTCCGTCCTCTCTGTGTGTTTATCATGGTCAGGTCAGTGTGTGACTGCATCATGCATGCAAGCCTTTCATGGGTCCGTCCGACCGACGCGCGATACTACAGATGTAAGATGTGAGAGATGCGTGCGTGGATGTCGTGCGTTTTCTCGTGTGTAGTTTATTGGTGCAGTGCGTCCGTCCATCCATCTACGCCGCATCCTCGGTTTCCTGGGTGACATCCTCATCCTCAGCCTCCTGATGTCGTCCTTATGCTCAGCCTTGACACTGTCCGTCCGTTCACACTTGTGGTTTACACCGTCCGTCCGTGCAGCAGCTGAAGTAGCAGCAGCAGCAGCAGCAGCAGCAGCAGCAGCAGTAGCAGCAGCAGTAGCAGTAGCAGCAGCAGTAGCAGTAGCAGTAGCAGCAGCAGCCAGCAGCAGCAGCAGGTAGCAGTAGCAGCAGCAGTAGCAGTAGCAGCAGCAGCATAGCAGTAGCAGCAGTAGCGTAGCAGCAGCAGTAGCAGCAGCAGTAGTAAGCAGCAGTAGCAGTAGCAGCAGGCAGCAGCAGCAGCAGCAGTAGCAGCAGCAGCAGCAGCAGGCAGTAGCAGTAGCAGCAGCAGCAGTAGCAGCATCCCTCGGTGTGTGGGGCTTCATATACTACTGACGAGATCTGAGAGGTTAGTTATCTGTAGATAGCAGAAGAGGTTTTCCAGCCGAAAAACACTCACGACCGCCAACAACACGTTTCCGCCCAGTAGCAATTAACCGATTAATTAGGTTCGTGAATTAGTTAGAGTCGGAAGAATATAGTGAGCGGATAATTAGATGTTGTCCTTCACTGAGTGTGGTCGTTGCTATGGTGATAATCCAGCAGCAAGCCAATCTACCTATATATCCGGCTGGCGTTGATTGACAGGTAGCTGTAGCCAATCAGCATTGCGATAGTGACGTTCTAAAAGAGATGTGCTTAGTGAGGAAATTATGCAAGTCATTGCTCTATATATAATAATGTTATATATATATATATATATATATATATGTATATATATATATATATATATATGTATATATATATATATATATATATGCATATATTGTTATTACCTATACGTCAGGAATACGTGTGTAGACACATGTCCCGCGTACCTGCGTGAGCTTCACTTATAAAACACTGAGATAGTAATAATACTATACTGTATGTAATAAAAACTAGTAGTGATAGGCCAGGGAATATGTCGGTGACATCCGCCCAAGATGTGATTCCATCCAGATTTCTGATAGCATAACGAGAAGTGTGAGTGTAACTTGTGCTGCCTGTTCGTGTCAAATGTGTTGTTAGCTAAGACTGGAGTATGTTGATCGTTGTTACGTGTGTAGAAATGACTTTTGTTTTGTAGCGGGGGAATCTAGCGCAGACGAGCGATATATATGCGCTTATGTGTATATAAAAATATAGCTATATATTCTGGTATGCTAGATCAGCGACAAGAAAATATATGAACGTATTTTCGCTGTGACGTAGATTCTATTTGATTGTCTAATTGAGAAAGATGACTATAAATATATACGAAATGATCTCGTGTTATTTTTATCGGAGGTTTTCCCGTTTGTTCTATAATATCCAGTATCGGGGGGAAACTGTTGATTGTATTTATGTACGTATGTAAATTCGGTCGGTTTAAAACGTGGGACGTCGAATATATATATAACGACTGCATTGTAGAATCACCCGAATTATATACCGAACAAACTTTTACATCGAATTTGTACATCTTGTAATCTTGTAAAACCCTTTTTTATTTTAATCGAAAATACATTACGATATGAATACAATGTGAACACTTTTTATTTCGTTATTTTCTTGTATAATTCGTTATGTGTATACATATATAGCGCACGAGAAAGAGAGAAACTGGCGAGAGAAGATACAGAGAGAGAGAGAGCAGAGTGTGTGTGACACCACTCTCACACACACACATGCACAACACCACACACACACACACACACACACACACACACACACACACACAACACACACACACATATATATGGAAAGCATATCTGTACAAAAAGATAAAAGCATCTCTCTCACGAACG
>NW_014578162.1:88696-101510 GCF_000485595.1 Priapulus caudatus
CTGCTACTATGCTGCTACTACTGCTGCTGCTGCTGGCTGCCTGCTGCTGCTAGTGTTTTTTTTTTTTTTGTTCTACTGGCTGCTGCTACTGAACTATCGCTACTGCTGCTATTGATTTATTGATAATTGACTGCTATTGAATTTAATAATAATCTCCAAATATTAATTCCTTCACTACTAGATACGTATACACCTATTGTCCAACTTAAAAATTTTAGCCTAAAAGTTTATTTATTTTCCTCGCAATAATATTTCCATTAGCAAAGAGGATGTGATATCATAGCAGTAGTAGGAATGGTTTATAGGTGTTTAATCAAACTTTATTGTGAAATCAAAACCCTTGTAACGGGCCATAATGATTGGTCAAACATTTGTACCGTGAGCGGCCCAATCTTTAAATTGACTACGTCACGAATTTGTTCTATTGGGTAAAATTGGTAAAATTTTAGTTGCCATTTTTTAACATTAGAATAAAGAATAGGACTATAAACGTATGCGTCAAATTCTTACCTGATAAGATTTGTTTCTCAACTAGTTAAAAATGCCAAACCTGGACGATTTGATATAAAATGCTATCTGACATTAATTGCTTGCTATGCAATGTATGAGTCACGAGTGTATGTCACATCGAACAATATAAGTAAGATAGGAAATATATGCAGGCATTTAGAACCATAAAACGTGAACAGAATTAATTATATTCTGTGTGAAAAGTAGAATTATTTTTAATTTTTACTATTTAATCGGTAACGGTAATCAGCTATTAAGCCGTTTATGTCCTGACTGTCAGTAATGTATTGGCGACTCTTGTCATCGTGATGACTGTCTGGTACCGTAGGGATGGCTTTTGCAGATGCGTGCGAGATTCTGTTTCGCAGCTGACTAGTTTGATAGGGAGGCAGATCGGCCCGGATCGGGAGTCTGTACGGGACAGCGAAGACTGGCGCTAAGCATAGGAATGGCTGCCATCGGTAAGTGTATATAGAGCATGCAATGGTGGAGGGGGGTGGCGCTGGGGGAGGGGTTGTGAGCAGTGCAGGCAGGGGTTTTGGGGCGGGAGAGGGGAGTCGTACGGGACAAACGAAGCTGGCCCTACAATAGCAATGGCTGCCATCGGTAAAAGCATGCCATAGGAGCGAGGGGGAGGGGCTGGCTGGGGAGCGAGTTGTAGTGCAAAGCAGGGGTTGGGGGCGGGGAGGGATCTACGAGGACACGAAGACGTCTATCACTAGAATGGCTAATCGTAGTGTATATAGAGCTGCATGGTGGGACCAGGGGGAGGGGTTGTACGTCGCAGCAGTGTATTACACAAAGCAGGCGGATAATTAAGATACACTAATAGGAGAAAGAGTATGACACCGTTTTACGGCAGCGTTTGGATAGTTTTCAACTATATAATAAATCATAATTCATCACGAAATCATTAGACGAAAATAAGTCAAGTTTGATAAAATTTATTCACATATATTATTGGATACGAAATATTTACAGGTTGAAAAACTATGCAAAACGCTGGGTTTACAACGGTGCCATACTCCTCTCCACTATCTGGTAGTCTTATGCATCCAGGCCTGTTGATCACAGGTTGCCTACTTACTTCAACACACATAACACTCCACTATCTAACAATTTTGTCTTATACAGTTTACTCAGCAATATGCTACCGGAGTATGTTTAGGGTTAGGTTGGAGTCTAGGCTAGGCGGTTTAGGTACACGTTTGTGTACAGTCTGATACAGCTTTGGTGTAACATATATGTACTGTCGGCGTACATATCATTTAGTAAACCATGATACGAGCAACGACCTTTCAGCAACAGTGTGTGTGTTAAATCTTCTATCAGCTACGTTATGTCAACCCTGCGTATCTGTTAAATTGTGGTTAGTCATCAGAAAACGTTAGTCACACAGCATGGTCGGGTAGGTGTCTTCGTTGTGGAGTGCAGAAGGAAATAGTATTGTCAACAAAACAGCGTCTAATTGATTTTAAAGCACTGTTTTACATTTAACAAAAAAAAGGACCCCCCATCCATTCCTGGTACGCCTTAGCCTAAACATTGATTGGCTACCCTGTGTATTTATCTGTTGTGGGTATATAGGTTGCAGCAGCAGGCGATGGGGCGGAGACGCAGCAGAGGATCATGGCGGCGCACGCAGCAGCAGCCGTGGCATCGCAAACCCGTACGCAGCCTACAGCATAACGGCATTCTCCATACAGCAGCCTTCCAGCAGGTGAGGGCGGGGCGGGGGCGGGCAGGGCGGGAGCGGGGCCGATGGCGAGGCCTATTACTCATTAATACATGCTGAGATGGTCGGTTACAAGCATCACAGAGGGGAGGCGGGGGCGTGGCGGGGTGGGCGGGGGGGCGCGGGCGGCCGTAACAGCTCGTCAATAGGCGCGCGTGTGCTCCAGTGAGTTATTGTTTGTGCGCTGAGTTTGTCATGAGTGTTAGTGTGAGTGATAATTGTGCAGATTTATTATTAATGCTTATAATATATATATATATATATATATATGAGAGAGAGAGAGAGAGAGAGAGAGAGAGAGAGAGAGAGAGAGAGAGAGATAGAGAGAACGCAATGAATGAACAGTAAGAAAAACACTGACGTGAACGTGTTCGTGTGTTTTCACGCGTTTTCCTGTGTTTTCATGTGTTTTCATGTGTCTTCATGTGTTTTCACAGGCCTGACAGCAAGGGTCTCCTACAGGTGGCAGCAGCAGCAGCGACGGCGGCGGCGGCGGCAGCAGACGCCACGCAACCCGCCAGCCAACCCACGCAGTCACCTCCACAGGTGGCGCCAGTGCAGCCTGCTGCCACCTTCACCACGTTCCAGGCTCCCGTCTCCACGGCAACCGTGCGGCCGGCGCAGCTGCAGCCCGGTCGCCATGACGACGCCGCGGGTCACTCGCGACAATCGTCGATCCAGTCGAACAGTTCGTCGTCGTCGACGATAACGAGCGGCGGCGTCGCCTCGGTGGCTCCCCCTCGCGGCGGCGGAGCGCGCAGGCCGACGACGGGGGAGCTGGCTCGTGCGCTAAAAACAAGAGAGCGTGCGAAGCACCGCAGCCTCCCGTCAGCTGACTACGGTGGCGCGACCAACCAGAGCTTGCCCGACCTACGGGTGGCGGCGGCCGCAGACGGGAGATCGCTGACAGCAGGGGGCGCCGCTGCGCTCCCACACTCGCTCTCCGCCGGCAGCCTGCGCGACCTGAGCGACACGGCGGCGGACGTTCGCTTGTCGCCGCAGCAGGGCATCGTGGGACCGCGCTCGGCGAGCGTCCGCGATGTCGAGCCGACGGGGACGGGAACGCCCCCTGGTGGCGATGGCGAGAGTCTCGCGAGTCGCATCAACAGCATCGACGTCGACGCGACGGACGCGTACGGTGGCTCCCCCGAGGGGACGTACAGCGTGCGATACGGGACGACGGTGCGCGAGGGAGAGGGCGCCGCGGCGGCGGCGGCGGAGGAAGACGGTGGCGCCACCTCGCGGGAGGCGGAGAAGCAGCTGCAGCTTCTCTTCACGAGTCGGCTGCGCGAGCGAGAGATGCTCGCCCGCCAGCGCGCCGAGATGTCCCGCTGCAAGATGGCGCCACCGTCGCACGCGCACCGCGACGCCGGCGACACCTGCTGTGTGAGTTCTGAACCCTGCGCGATGAACGGACGCGACGACGCGTCGAAACAAGAGCGCGTCTTTCGCGACGACGCCGACGCGGACGAGGACGAGCCGCGCGTGAACGTGCGCGAGATGGCGGCAATATTCGAGCGCTCGAAACAAGCGAACATCTGCGGCAGGGGCGCCGCCGCCGAGCGGCTCGAGGCGACGGACGCCGCCGTGAAGCGCGTCGCGAACTACTGCACGTTGCCGCGGCAACGCGACAAGCCGACGCCGCCCTCCTCCTCCTCCTCCTCCGCGCGCCGCGTGACATTCTCCGACCAGGTGGCGCTGTGTTCGGACAGCGACGCGGACTCGGTGACGTCGGCGCCGGCCGCGGCTGGAGCGCGGCCGAAACCCGCGCTGAAGACGTCGCGCCGGCTGGTAGGTGGCGCCGGCGGAGGCATGTAAAGAGATATATTTAGAGCTAATGTAAAGAGATATATTTAGAGCTAATGTAAAGAGATATATTTAGAGCTTAATACTAGAAATAATTATATCTAGAGCTAATATACGGCTCATATTTGTCACTGGCATCCATGATGATAATTAATCCGGGTTAACCCAAAAACCGTTCGTTTATCTTCCCTACCCCAGATATGTGTTCGATTTCTTACCCAGGTTAATCCAGGTGGCTCTGGGGAAGCAAATCGAACGCACTACTAGAGAGTTTTGGTTGTAGAGTAAACGTAGAGATGAAAAGAATTAATAATTAAAATTAATAATTTTGATTAATAATGAATAAATTAATTAAATTAATTAGTAGAAAGTAAGAGTGCCTGTGACATACGCACTCACAACCTACGAGAAACCATCCCCATCCACCGTGTCTAGTGCTGGCGGTGACATCATCGGGAGCACGTTCTTGTGTTTTTCAGTGACCCGCAGCAGGAGGACGCCACGCGGCCGCTCTACTCCTACCCCGGCGCCCCCTGGAATCCCCGCCCGTCTGCAGACGAGTTCCAGTACACCCTGTCCGGAACCGGTCACTACCGCAACGGCCGCGCGGTCGAGGTGGTTGCCGCGGCAACGACCCGACCCCTCGCGCCGCTGCCGACCGAAGGTCAGAGGTCAGAAGGTTTCCGCGGAGCCCGCGTGCCAGCGGACGTCGTCCGATACAGCATCCACGCGCCGCCAGCAGGTGGCGCTGCCTCCGCCGTGAACGGCGCGTTGAACCAGAGCTACGACAGCGCGGGCGTGCACGTGCCGCGTTGCCACGGCAACGAGCCGGCGGCGCCGCCCGACGGCCAGCACGAGAGCGGATGCTCGACGCTGCCGCGCAAGGGGGCGCCGGCGTACGCGGCGGGTTACCGCGACGACGACGACGCCGACGGTGGCGACCTCTACATCGACCGCAAGGCGGTGGAGAGCATCCTGAGCCGGCAGCGGAAGCTGCGCCCCGCCGCCGTCGCCTCCCACCAGGTGGCGCCGGGCAGCCGCAGCAGCAACAGCAGCATCGAGTCGTTCGCCGAGCAGGCGATCCGGCGCCGCTACCAGGGGGAGCTGCGCGTCGACATTCCGGACGCGGTCGTCGCGGCGACGAAGCGCGACTCCGGCTACCGCAGCGGCGACCGCAACAGCACCGGCAGCACCAGCTCCTCGACGGAGTCCCCCCCGGGAACGGACCTCCCCCTCCCCCCCGGGACCGGCCACGCCCACTCGATGACCGCGCTCATGCAGTGGTACGTCCAGCGCAGCAGCGGTCCCGTCGAGCCGCGGCGACTCGCCGAGGCGGCGCCGCCAGGGGGCGCCGGCGCGCCCGTGCGCGCGATCCACTACAATTTTGTCGACTCGCGGCTGCACGGCAGCGCGGAGAGTTTCGCGAGTCTGTCGAGCGGCGGCGGTGGCGCCGTGCGGTGTCGCGCGGAGGACGCCAACTCGCTGACGTCGCTCGAGAGCGTGTCGTCGTCGTCGTGCGGGACCCCGCCGCCAGGGGGCGCCACCGTGAGGCTGCAGAGAGTACAGGAGAGACAGGAGGTGTGGGCGGAGGAGGCCGGAGGAGGAAGAGGAGGAAGGGGAGGGCCGGAGCATCACGTGACAGACTTTAGTACGCCCGATCCCGTGACGAAAGCTGTCATCTGGAACCGCTGATTCAAGTGTTGTGAGTGATTATGTTACTCGCTGCTGCTGCGTGCTGCTGCTGCACCGATGCCATGCTCGCTGATTCTATACTACTGCGTGCTACTTGCTGCTGCTGCTGCTTGCTGCTGCTTGTGTGTTACTGCTATGCTGCTGCTAACTACTGCTGCTGGCTACTGCCTGCTTGCTGCTTGCTTGACTGCTGTCGCCTACTACTGCCTGCTTGCCTACTAACTTACCTCGCTACCTGCGCTGCTAATGAATTTATTTGATAATTGACTGCTTATTAATTTATAATAATTTCCTATTATTCATTTGTCGTATGGAACTAATTGTCCAATTAAAAATTTTACCAAATAGTTATTTATTTTTCTCGCAATAAATTTCCTTAGCAAAGAGGATGGATCATCATAGGCGCTAGTAGAGATAGGTCTTATAGGGTCTTTTAATCACTATGTGACATTCAAAACACCTTGTGACCGTCCGTAATGATGGCAAACATTTGTACCCATAGCAGCCATCTTTAAATTGACTACGTCACGAATTTTCTATGGTAAAATTTGTAAAATTTTAGTGCCGATTTTTTTAACATAGAACGTAAGAACTCAACGGACTAAAACGTATCGTTAAACCTTCTTACCTGATAAGATTCGTTTCTTCAACTAGTTAAAAAATCCACAAAACCTGGCCGATTTGAATAATTTATGTTCCTGACATTTAACTGCTTGCTATCGCGGCAATGTTACTGAGTCACGCAGTGTATGTTCACACTCGACAATATAGTCAAAAATAGGACAGTATAATGCCAGCAATTGTAACCATAAACGTGGAACAGAATTACATTATTATTTTGTCGAAAAGTAGATCATACTTTTTAATCTTTTTACTATTTACGGTGACGTAATCACTTTAACCGTTATTGTCTGACTGTCAGTAATTATATGGCGACTCTCTGTCATCGTGATGACTGTCGGTAACCGTGGCGACGGCTTGTGTGCAGATGCGTGCGAGAGTCTGTGTTCGGAGGCTGACAGTTTGTGGAGCAGTCGCGGATCCGGGAGTCGTACGGAGACACGAAGACCGCGCTAGCGCTAGCAATGGCTGCCATCGGTAAGTGTATATAGAGCATGCATGGTGGGAAGGGGGCGGCGGCGCTGGGCGGATGCGGTGCTTGTACAGGTTGCAAGAGGGTTGCGGGCGGGAGTACGGGAGTCGTCACGGGGACAGAAGATGCTAGCAATAGCAATTGGCTGCCATCGGTAAGAGCATGCATTGGAGGGAGGGCGGGGCTGGCTGGGGGGCGAGGTTGTACAGTGCAAAGCAGGGGTTGCGGCGGGGGAGGGGAGTCCTACCGCAGGACACGAAATTCGGCTCTAGCACTAGAAATGGCTACCATCGGTAAGGTGTATCATCAGAGCATGCATGGTGAGGAGGGGCGAGAAGACAGACGTTGTACTCGTTCCCAGCAGGTATTCATCAAAGCACGTGGACATTACAGAGCTACATAATAGTGGGAAGAGATATGGACACGTTTTAACGTCGTTTCTGCATAGTTTTCAACTAATATAATTTAAAATCTATATTCATAGAATCATAGACGACAAATAAGGTAAGTTTGAATATATTTATCACATGTATACTATTGATAGAATATTTACAAGTTGAAAAATCTATGCAAACGTTTGTTAAAACGGTTGCATACTCTTCTTCTATTATTGTATCTTTGATGGCATCCAGCTGTTGATCACTAGAGTTAGGCGCCCTACTTACATACACACATACATCACTCACTACTAAGGCAGATGGGTCGTGTGTATCAGGCTACGACAGATATGCCTACGAGGTATGTTAGGGTTAGGGTTAAGTCGCGCTAGGGTAGGGATTAGGGTACACTTCTTGTAGTTCAAGTCTGTTCACACTTTGTGTATTACATCTATGTTTACTCGGGTACCTATCCTGTCGTACTGATACGACAACGACCTCTTCAGCACACGTGTGTCTGTGTTAACACTCTTACTGAAGCCTTACTTACTAGTCTTAACCCTGCCGTATCTGTTTCAATTTGTTAGTCAGTCAGACAAAAAACGCTTTAGCTCAACAACAGCTACGCCTTCAGGGTTAGTGCCGATTGTAGAGCGCAGAGATAATGTGATTGTACAAAACAGGGTCTAAATTGATTTTTAAGCACTTTTTTATTTAACAAAACAAGATAGCGCCCCCCCATCCAATTTCCTGGCTACGCCCTTGAGCCTAACTGATGGCTAACCCTTAGTGTTTTATCTGTGTGGTCGTATATGAGGTTGCACGCAGCAGGCGATGGAGGCGGGAGACAGCGAAGCAGGGACCATGGGCGCGCGCTACGCACGCAGCAAGCAGCTGCCATCCAGCACACCACCTAAGCGCCCTCTACCGTAGCGTACGCTTACCTAACGTGCATCACTGCCGACGCGCTTCGGCTAGCAGTGAGAGGCGACGCTAGCGCGACGGGGCCAGGCGCGGGGCGAGGGGCTTTGAGGGTTCTCATGAGGTGCACGACGTCTGGTTTACCTGTTCTTGTACATAAATATTTATTAAATTAATTAACAATGCCTTGATGGTAGGAGCTGATAACCGAATCAGCTCTTGGTCGCGCAGCCGAGGGCGGCGTCGGACTACGATGGGGCGCGGCCTTGCTCGCGTCGCGTGGCGGCGCGTAGACACGCGATTCAAAAGGGCGCGTCCGCTCGCTGGGCTCGGTCGATATAGTTCGCTTGCTGCGCTCAAGGTTTGTATGGTTTAGTGTGAGGATAGCTCGCAGATTGTCATATATAGATAATATAACTTTTATAGCTATATATATGTACTTTATAGATGAGAGAGTGCAGAGAGAGTGAAGACTGAGAGAGAGCGACAGGTAGGATTCTAGATATAGGTGCAGAAGGCGCAATGAGGATGAACACGTAGAAAAACCTGATTCGTGAAGTGTGGTCCGTGTCGTTTTTCGACTCGTCGTTTCATAGTTTTTCACTCTGTGTGTTTCAGGTGTGTGTCTTACATGTTATTCTACGCGGGTCCTTGATTCAGCTCATAGCGGTCATTGCTTAGGCAGTTGCGGTGTGTTTTGGGGTTTGCGTCGGCTACGTTGGCTGGCGCTAGCGCACGCCGCGGCGCGACCGCGTGGCGCTTGCCTCAAGCGTCCAGCTGCCACCTGTAGACCCTTGCTGTCGGCCTGCGAAAATATTTTGAAGACACATTGAAAAACACTGAAAAATGTCAAACGGAGGGAAACCCAGGAACCTGTCCAGCGGGCAGGGCAGTACGCCACCATGCCACCCGCGAGCCGAACTCCACGCGATCTCACCCCCAGCATCCGGTGGCGCCGAGTGAGCCGGCGCCCTTCACCCCCACGTTCACAGGCGCTCCCGGTGCTCCAGCGGGCAACGGTCGGGAGGAACGCGCGCACGCTGACTTTTCCAGAGCGGCCTAAGGTCGCCGTCTGCGAGTCGTCCCAGCCTGTGTCAGTCCGACGGTGCGCGAACAATCGATTCGATCCCAGTACTCAGAAGGTTCTGGATCGCGTCCGGTCCACGGCCTTAATAACACACGAGGCCCGCGCAACGCGCACCCGCCGCGGCGTGCCTCCGGTGGCTCCTCGCGGCGGCGGTCGGAGTGACGGGCCGACGACGGATCAAGGAGCTGGCTCGTGCGCTAAAACACGAGAGGCGTGCGACAAGCACGCAAGCCCCTCCGATCAGACTGACGTATGGGTGGCGCGAGCAACCGGAGCTTTGCCGACCTAACGGGTGGCGCGGCCGAGCACGGCGAAGATCGCTGACGAGCAGAGGCGTCGCGCGCGGCGCCGCGTGCGCTCTCCGCACGTCGCTTCCGCCGGCAGCCTGCGCGACCTGAGCGACACGGCGGCGGAGACGTTCTCGCTTGTAGCGCAGCAGCGGCATCGTGGGACCGCGCATCGAGCGAGCGTCCGCGAACGTCGAGCCGACCCGGGCGACGGGTCAGTCCGCGCTCCGCGCGTCGCGCCCGGGCCTCCGGTGGGCGACGGCGAGAGTTGCGCATGTCGCCATCAACGCATGACCCGTCGACGTCGACGGAGCGTACGGTGTGGCTTTTTTTTTTTTTTTCCCCGAGTGGGAACGGTACGCGTGCGGTACGGGACGACAGTGCGGCGGGAGAGGGCTGCGCCCGACGGGGGGTCCGGCGCGGCGGGCGGAGAGGAGCCCCGGGTGCTGCCACCCTCGCGGAGGCGGAGACAGAAGCAAGCTGCCAGCTTCTACCTGTCATCCTTAGTTCGGGAGCCGGCTGCGGCGATGCGTAGAGTCACATGGCTCGCGGCCAGCGCCGCCGACGATTGTCGCCCGGACCTGGCAGATGGCGCGCCACCGTTCAGGCACGCCGCACACGTGACGCGGCGACCTGCTGTCGGGTGAGGTTTCGCAACCCTCAATCGCGCGGTATGAACTGGACTCGCGACGGACCGGATCGAAACAGAGAGCGCCGTCTTTCGCCGACGACCGCCGACGCGGCGCCGAGGCACGCGGCCGAGCGCCAAACGATCTTTCGCGTGGTGACGCGAGTGCGACTGGCGACGGCCACCTGGCGGGGTTATGTCTGAATGGGCTCGGAACAACCGAAACTCTGGGCAGCGGGCGCCGCCGCCGTGCGAGTCCCGACCGCGCTCGATCGGCGACGGGACGGCCGCCGTGAGCGCGTTCGCTCGCGCGAACTTACTGAGTTCGCCGCCCGGGCCAATGCCGACAAGGCGACGCCGCCTCCTCTCCCTCCGCTCGTCGCCGCGCGCCGGGCCGCGTGACATTCTCCGACACTGTGGCGCTGTAGTTCGAGACCAGCCGAACCCCGCTCCGGTGACGGCGCCGGCGGCCGCGGCTGGCGGCGCGGCGAACCAAGCGCTTGAGACGTCGCGCGGCTGGTACGGTGGCGCCGCCGGAGGCGGAGGTGCGCGACCTGGCGGCCGAGGCGGCGCTCCGATGCCGGTTAGCAGGGAGGGCACTCCGCAGCGTCCCATTGCACCTAGTGCAGGCGCACAGCACGATCGGTCAGCGGCGCCGCCACATGTACTGCTAGACTGCGATATCGTAATGTCCGCCGGTTCAGCGAAGCTCCGAGGGCGCCACGTCAGCAAGCACTGCACCGTTCCGCGAAGCCCGTGCGGGAGGCCTCGCACGGTGGACATCGCCACAGAGATCGGGTCCGTCTCGCCGTGCGGCAGCGTGAGGGCGCGGGGCGCCAGGGGTGAGGTTTATTACGACAGTATCTATGTCATAGTGAGAACTGAAGAGGTGTGCGGGGGGGCGGGGGGCAAGCTAGGTTACGGTTAAGAGTTAATTTGAGAGACGCGCGAGCAGTAACGACCTAGTGTCAACGGTGCATCCGTGGCCGTGTGACCATCGCGCGATGGTCGTCGCCGGCGGTGATCGCATTATGGGGAATTCGTCGGAATTTCGGGCGGAGTTGTATTTGGCGGGCGTCGACGGGCCGCGCCGTTGTTAGTTCGCGGTCTCCTCAGGAGATAGCTGTGCAGGGTAGTTACGTTGTACGCAAGGAAATGGTGTTACACAGCGGTATATGTTTGTTTAACCGGCCGTCCTGTTACGTGGCCGCAAGCATTGGTTGAAATGTGCGTGTAATGACCGAGAGAACTTAATATTTCGTTGTCTCTAATTCTTTTCCGTGATTGTGCGTGGATCTGATGTCGAATATGCGGGGTCTGATCACAGACACACTTTTGACGTTTTCCAGAAAACAACAGAAAAACTGTAACAACCACGAAATGTTTTTATGGCCAAAGTCTTCATGCTTTCGCTACTCTATTTCGCTATTCATTGCGATTGATTACCGTAAATGCCGAGTCAATGCTTCTACTCTCTTATTCATGTTGTCTTTGTGCACAGGCGTGCTTGCGAATGTAACTTGTGTTGTTGCGCCACTGAGCACTATTGACCAGGCATTTTCGGGTATTATCGGCGCCATAATAGGCGAAATACAGCGCATAGCTTGAGAACATAAAGACTTTTCGGTAGTAAGATAATTTCTGTTGAGTTCTGACATTTTTTCTTTTTATTCTTGAGTACCGTCTCAAGCTGCTGTGCGTCTGTGACCGGTGCGGGGTCAGTCGGTGTCGTCTATTGTCTGCTTTGTGTTTCGGCGTGGGCTTCATTGCAAATCCCATCAGTACGTTTTGATCGTTACTATGAGAGATAACCCTTTCCGTCCTCTCTGGCCGATGTGCTTTATTCATGGTCAGGTCGGAGTGCTGTTGAGACTGCATCATGCATGCAAGACTTATCATGGGTCCGATCCCGAACCGACCGCGGATCACTACCAGGCTGTTAAGATCGTGAGAGATGCCGCCGCAGCACAGGAAACGCGACGCGCACCGCCGCCGCGGCCGGCGGGTCGCCGGCTCACGGCACAGACGCCACCAGAAGCGCTCCACCCCCGACTCATCGGCTCCTGGCGCGACCTCCTGCTCGACGTGCCGATGGATGTCGGCCGCGTCTTTCTGTGATGATAGTTTAATTGCTGCAGGTGGCGATCCGTCCATCCCATCTCGCCGCCATCCTGCGGTTTCCTGACCCAGCATCAGGTGACACATCCGTCATCTCAGCGCTCTCGAGGTAGCGTCCTTATTGCTCAGCGCTGACACTTTCCCGTCCAGGGGCCGTTCACACTGTGGTCTCTTACAGCACCTGGTCCGTTTCCAGTGCAAGCCAGTACTGAAGAGTGCTAGTTAGCCCGGGCAGCAGCAGCAAGCAGCTAGCTAGAACCTGACAGCAGGCAGTAGCGCCAGCACCGACCACAAGAAACTAAGCTGAACGCTCACGATAGCTCAGGTTAGCAGCACGCACAGTACGCAGTCAGCGTAGCAGCCAGCCAGCAGCCGAGCCCACTGCAGCCGAGCGGTGCAGCGTCAGACAGCGCAGCAGTAGCCCGACGGCCGCACACGCAGCTGAGTAGCGGAGTAGCGAGCCAGCGAGTCCGAGTCAGTCCATGCGCACCAGCCCCAGCAGGCCAGCCTCCCACCATCCGCAGTCAGCAGTTAGCGGCAGCGCAGGATATGGCCAGTGG
>NW_014578163.1:0-17462 GCF_000485595.1 Priapulus caudatus
CGCGCTTCAATAAACTCAAGAATCACAGAGATCATAGATAACACATGTGTTTATATGTATCTAGATTTCTAGAAAAGTAACTCAAATCGTTCGCGCCATATGATAGCTTAATTGTACACTTTCTTAGTGTAAACACAGCAGCTAGTCATTTCATGACAACTGTAATTCACAAGATAAATGCGTTCCACTCTCCACTCGCTCGCAGCTGTAATATTTGTTTTGCAGTTCTATAAATCTAGCTACACATAGACACATGTCTTAGCTATAATCTCTGTAAATCTTGAGTTTATTGAAGCACGATTAGTCTAATTAATTACTATGGACCATTGTACAGCGTATCCATACAGCGCTGTACTTAAGCGGCAGCGGTGTTGATCCATTTGAAAACAACATGCCGGCAGCGATCACGTGACCGATTTTTTCCGACTCGTCATGGCGCAACTCTCTGTATATAGGGACTCTACCAAAACCAGGTCACTGCGACCTTTATTTGACCTTTACCTTGTACTTGATCATATTTTCCTTCCGCTCTCTAACTCGGCCCCTAATTGACCTAGCGCTACCAAACTTGGTATACTTACACATCTTGGGGAGAAGGTGAGCAGCGTTTCAAAACCAGGTCACTGCGACCTTTATTTGACCTTTACCTTGACCTTGATCATATTTCCCTTCCGCTCTCTAACTCGGCCCCTAATTGACCTAGTGCTACCAAAACCAGGTCACTACGACTTTTATTTGACCTTTACCTTGACCTTGATCATATTTTCCTTCCGCTCTATAACTCGGCCCAAAATTGACCTAGCGCTACCAAACTTGCTATTAGTGATGTCCCAATGATCGATTATAATCGAAAATCGATCGATTATAGTCTCAAATTCGAATTTGATTTCCTCTCGTATTCCAGGTTACGTATAGAGTGGACTAGCTTGGTTGCCCTCCTTTGCACTTTTTCTAACAGGTCTATATCTTTATTATAGTAGGGTAACCAGGCTTGCACACAGTACTCTAGGTGGGGTCTGATGAACGTCTTGTACAGGATAAGGAAACACCTTTTATCTACGTAATTGAATGTTTTCTTGATCGATCTCAGTACCCCCATTGCTTTGTTCGCTGCTCTGGTACACTGTAGAGTGGGTTTTAGGTTGCTATTTATCCATATCCCAAGGTCTTTTTCTTCAGTGATCTCATCTAACACTCTTCTTGTCCCAGCCTCATCGGTCATTGAGTACTCAAACTGTTCGTTATTTCCTCCTAAATGCATCCGTTTGCACTTCCCGACGTGAAACTTTAATAGCCAATTCCTTGACCATTCACACATCATATTTAGATCATGCTGCAGTAGCATGCAGTCCGTAGTTGTCGATATAGATTTCGAAATTTTTGTATCATCCGCAAACAATTTCATATCACAAATCGCTATGTCCGGGATATCGTTTACATATATACCAGGAACAGTAGTGGTCCTAGGACCAATCCTAGGAGAGTAGGTGAAATGGGACGTAGTCGAAATAGGTATAGGCGAAATGGGACGTAGGCGAAATGGGAGTAGGCCAACTGGGATGTTACCATCCTATAAGGCTATATTCAATCCAGATTTCGAGCATTTGCAGTGATTGACCGTTCAACGGTACTACCTAGGCTGCTTTTCTGAATGCACAGGTCATCTGTGCCTGCACCAAGGCCGCCGGTGCAGCCACAGCCGATGATGCAGCAACCCAAGCAACCAGGAATGATGGCGCAGATGGCAACGACTGCTGCTGGCGTCGCCATCGGTTCTGCAGTCGGCCACACGCTAGGTGAGCGGCTGAAAAATTAAATCCCATATTATANGCCCTGAACTATTCTCGTACATATGGCGTCCCATAGATGGTCGGCGACGAGGCTCTCTTCGGGATTTTCATGAGAATTTTCCACAGCAAGGAATGGCGAGTAGCGCTTAGACTGGTCCGTGGAGAGTTCCCACTCTGGTAACTATAATTTAGTGTAGCGAAGGATGTAATTGGCCGAGTTAAGGTCGCGTACGTAGGCGAGTCTATGTGATCGTGACGGTCGGCTTTTTAATTCTCGTAGCCATGTGGGGTTCGCTACTGCGGTTCGATTGGCTAAGACCCGTTGATTGAAGTTGTTTTAGACTGAGAATTCCCACTAGACGTCTCTGGCAATAAAAAACGCGCTGGCCGGTGCTTGGCACGCCGTCGCAGGCAGCGGCGTATGTGCTGCCAGCGAGGCAGAATTCAGTGCGGGCGTTGAAGGTCTAACAACATGTTAAGAATTAACTCGCTGCAAAGACGATTTTCTGCGATTTAACGGTTTGCGCAATAACTTTTTCAATATCCGTAGGTGAAACAGAGTAGGCCTAGCTAGTATACCGGCTATAGTATAGAAACAATTAAGAATTTTGTACTAAGTAATATCAATTTAAGGCGGACTGTTGGATGAGTATTTCTTTTAAATCGTTGAACTACAGCGAGTGTATTTAGTTAGCATTATAGATTCTAATTGAAACGATTTCAAGTGCCTGTGCCTTCAGTCTATGGAAAACTACAAGGTTCCGGAAGTTGCGCCGTCACGTACACGCGCCGGCGAGAGGAGCGCGCGAGCCGAAGACGTTTGCGGCCGTTTGCGTTATCAGCGCTGACAGCTGAGGAGGGGGGACGAAGCATTAGAGTAGTCCGAATGTGATCGCACGTTGGCAAGACACGCACGGCTGGTTCTACCATAGCCACTGCACTGCCCATAACGTTAATGACTACCGTGAAAATGCTTTAGTGCGTAGCGTAAAACACGAAGTGTGTGCGCTGCAGACAGCGTAAAGCATCGTAGCAAGTCGATCTTACAATATTGAATGAATTTGAATCCAAAATTTATGTTTTTAAAATATTTTTTTTGTTAATTATTATTTTTTTTTTTCGCGTTTGTCTTTCACTTCGCATCCTTTGGAAACTATAAAAACTAGAACAATAAAATGACCTGCAGAATGATGGTTGTACAATGCGGGTACAAAACACTGACAGTCGCAAGTTAATGTACAGAGCATGAGGATTGTGTAGAACAAGCAGGCTCGTTGTCATGCCACCGTGGAGTCATCTACTTCGGTACTCTATGCACGAGGGGAGCGCTGATGCTACACTGAACGTACGCGTGCAGCAGGTGGAGGGAAAGCACAGACGCTACCGACAGTAGCATGGAGGAGCCCGATAGAAACGAGGAGCAGCTCAAACAACCTCGCATCAGCAGGAGGGTCTAGGGAGAGCCTCGAAGTATAACTTGGGTAGCCAAGTCAATCAACGAAGGCAGCCGCACGTCCGAAATTCACAGCGACATTCTTGACAGGCTCAGACGAGACGACGATCAACTCTCGCAAATGTAGCCGACTAAGCAAGTGCTGCTTCCAGCGACATGTCACCAAGACGAAAGTAATAGATCGGATAATTGTTCGGATTCCGATTGAATTGGAATTTCGGATTCCGAAGAAAGAAAAGAGAGGCGACAAGTAAGAAGATAGCGCAAATTTAGGACGGGCTATAGTGTAACTACAGCTAGTCTCTATAAACGATACTCCTAGGCCGGGATATTGCAGGTAACCATGTCTCCAAGGCCTCAGTACGAATAGATATACTATTGCCGTAAAATTGACCTATTCTCCCCTTTTTTCCGTTGTGGTGTTTATTAAGCTCTTCATACATATAGCTATATTATACATGCAGTACTGATGTTATAAGAGCAGAATAATTCGGCGTTATAGTAAGCGATTAGCAACATTAGTGAGGTCTACGGTAAATATGAGAAGTTCAGTGGTTTATTTTGAAGCGCGTTTTGTTACTATCTCGGTTCAGAATACGAGAAGATGTAGCCATTTGAAACCCTAATTCATTTCCTTAAATGTGGGGTAGTCCCCCTTTTAAACTTCGACACGGGGTACTGGTGAGGGTGTTGTTTGTTCATTTCAAACCGGCATAAAACATGATCTGTGAGTTACACGGAAGTGTCCAAAAAAATGCGTTATCAAGCGACGACTCCTAACTCGCCGCTGCTATTGTTCTGTGACTACAATTATTTTTCATTATTTCTACTGATTCCTATGATATTATGGACTGTTATTGTTATTATGCTATTATTGCTTAATGTATTTTAACTGTTTTGCATAGTTGTCGTTGGGGACATACAGGCGTACTGAGTACGTGACTTCCATTTCTTGTAACCGCTTTCACTGTTAATGACCCGCTCTTGAGGCCATGCTATATTTGCCTTGTAACAAGTTAGCATTGTTACTGTTCAGCGGCTTCTGGTGCAATTAGGCCGTAATCAAGTAAATTGAAACTCAGCGCAACCTTAGCACAAAGGCCCTGGTGTTCAAGTTAGAAGTATCTGGTACTGTGAAGCATTTGCAACACAGAGCATAGTGTGCACACATAGACAGGCGCGGCGACACAGAGACCAGTTCTGCGGATATTTGCAATGAAGTTACAAATTAATTAGCTGCAAGAGAACACCTCAATTGCACCTGAAGGGCGGGCTTCATTCTATTGGCGCTAAACTTGTCGACTACTTCGCTGGCAGCTATGGATGACCGTCGCCGGCCCTATTGCTATTCGGCGCACGATCCGATAGCTTGGCCGACAGTGCAATAGTCGGTGCAGACGAACGTTTTGCCGCAGCGTCGGCGTGCGCCTTGGCCGCGGAACTGCGCTCAACATTGCGCTTATAGCGGCTTGGATTCAACACGCCTCCTTTCCGCAACGCTTTCTGTAGTATCCCGTCTCATCTGGTTATGTGAGTAGCCGAACGGTACGGTTCGGCATATTTAGATAGTAAGCAGGTAGCGTGTCTCGGTATACACGGACCGTACCAGGTAGCCGTTCCGGCAGTACCCGGGGACAGTAGACGCCTCTGAAGTACTACTACTACTAACTACCCGGACGAACATTAATGTAAGTTAAAGTCTACAAACTAGTTAGCTTGTAAATCTTCATAATGGTACTAACTTGCGTCGGTCTACTTCGAAGTTCAAGAAATGACGATTACGTACCACGTTCACAACTAACCTGTATGATCACAGGCGGTTCGGTTCTCCGTTCACTACACTTCACCACTGTTACACTCTGCTTCTTCAGCCCGCCTCGCGAAACAAGAAATGATTGGCGCCGCAATCAGAGAGCTGTAACGGCCAATCAGGCAATCAGCGAGCAGGCTTTTGCTGACGTCATTTCTCCAGTTATTCAAGTTGCCTGATCGATAACGAGGCTTGCGAAACGCCAGGGTTGAGCTCGCGTACAGGCGGTGTAGTGAAGCGAAACATACCGCCTGTACCATACAGGTTAACACGTCACATAGCATCAACAGTAGAACATCGAACATAGAAGTTGAAATGCGCAGTCTGTTGCTTCCGCTAGCCACTGTGTAGCGCCATAGACTATAGTGGCGCTGACTGACGTCATAGTACCAGACGATATAAATCACAGCATATAACAGCATATAAATGAGAGCATATCAATGGGGTCAATGATATGGTCTCATACCACGACAGTTTACTATACATGGAGCGTGAGGTGGGCGTAAGGTCGTCACAGGTGGGGGTCATCACTATAGCTATGAATAACACACGTGATTCATTCCATTTGTCAATCATTGACGGAAACACGCGACGTTGACGTTAGAACACTTCGAGAGACAGTCACAATCAAAGATCGTATAGTGCCGGAGGCACAAGATAAACCACTCATGCGAAATCACGTGCAATGACGTGTAGTACGCAATGGAGCGCCACGTCCGCCATTTTAGGAAGGAAAACCCGCTCCGCGTCTGTTTGATACATAGAAATAATATGGATAACCATGGTTAATATATATATATATATATATATTCTAATATAATGTAATAGATAATATTTTTATGCCAATAGCTGTATCGAATCTCTCATTCAAGTGTACAAAAATCTAACAATGATTCATAATCGGATGTTACTATGTAGTAATAGTATGTACACAGTGCAGTGGTGTAGTGTCAGACAGTGGTACAGTGCACAGGCACTTCATTGGACCATCTCAAACAAATAATGGTAAATAAACACTAAATGTATCTACTATTAAAGTATTAATGTTTCTCTACTCTATTTGGCCTATTATTGTCGAGAATGCTGTAAATGCCGTTTAAATGCTCATCTGCAACACACAAGTAGTGAAGTACACCGCACGTACGCCCTGTGCACAAACAACACTGCCACTGCTACTACATGTATCAACGAAGATTGCACAAGTCTTTCACGATGGATTTCGACCAAAAAGAATGTTTTCTCACCTTTTCGTATTCTTGGGGAACCTTAGTTAGTTAGTTAAGGTTAGATGGGTTGAGTTTAAGCCTGGCCTATTATTATACCCATATCTGTCCAATGTAAGTCTAGTTTGTTTTTAAAGCAGTTGACCGTCTTGGCCTCAACTACAAATGTTGGCAGTGCGTTCCACGCATTCACCACTCTTTGGCTGAAGAAGTGCTGTCGCAATTGCAGCCTGGATCTATTTTTGAATAGTTTCAGGGGATTCCCCCTGGTGGTTCCAGTTGCCAGTGTGAAGAATTGGTTGCTATTTATGTTTTCTTTGTCTGTTAAAATTTTGTAAGTTTCGATCAGGTCTCCCCTCTCTCTCCTCTGTTCCAGTGAATATAGACCTAGGATTTCCAGTCTCCTCTCGTATTCCAGGTTACGTATAGAGTGGACTAGCTTGGTTGCCCTCCTTTGCACTTTTTCTAACAGGTCCATATCTTTCTTATAGTATGGTGACCAGGCTTGCACACAGTACTCTAGGTGGGGTCTGATGAACGTCTTGTACAAGATAAGGAAACACCTTTTATCTATGTACTTGAATGTTTTCTTGATCGATCTCAGTACCCCCATCGCTTTGTTTGCTGCTCTGGTACACTGTAGAGTGGGTTTCAGGTCGCTGTTTATCCATATCCCAAGATCTTTTTCTTCAGTGATCTCATCTAACACTCTTCTTGTCCCAGCCTCATCGGTCATTAAGTACTCGAACTGTTCGTTATTTCCTCCTAAATGCATCCGTTAATTTTGCACTTCCCGACGTGAAACGTTGATATAGGCCATATTCCATACTGCACCATTTCACATACTATCTAATATTTAGGTCATGCTGGCAGTAGATGGCAGTCGTTGTTGTCGATATAGATTTCCAAATTTTAGTATCATCCGCAAACAATTTCATATCACAATTTACTATGTCCGGGATATCATTTACATATACCAGGAACAGTAGTGGTCCTAGGACCGATCCTTGCGAACCCGTGATACTGAAGCACCTTCGAGTAACCGTCCTCGAACGCTCACCCTCATCTGGCGCCCCACAAGGAAGCTTTCAATCCAGTTTATCGATGTGTTCCTCTTATACCATACGCTTTCAATTTCTTCATAGCCTCATGTGCGGAACCGTGTCAAATGCTTTCTGATAGTCTAAAAAGATGGTGTCGATGCAATTTCCATTGTCAATGGGCCTTACTCCAAGCCTCAATGTCTCTAGGAGATTAGTCAGACACTTCTCCTCGAACGTAAATCCATGTTGGTGTTCTGTAAACAATTTGTTCTCATCCAATGAATTTACTACTTCATCACGCAATGTGTTCCATGACCTTACAACACACACATGTCAGTGAAACTGGTCTGTAGTTCTCAGCAGCCATCCTACTCCCTTTTTTGAAGATGGGAGAAACCTGCGCTTTTTTCCTCGATAATGGTAGGGACCCTTCCTGAAAGGATTTTTGGAATATTAATGTGAGTGGCAATGCAAGTCCATCAGCACATTCTTTTAGCAGTTTCGGGTGTATTCCATCAGGTCCTGGTGACTTGCCTGGCTTCAGTTGTCTTAGCTTCTTTTCCACTTGTGCAGCTGTAATCTCAATACTGTCCAAGCTTGTACCAGGTTGCACTCTGTCTACAAAATTCGGGATGTTACCCACTGGCTCCGTTACAAACACCGACTTGAAGTAGTTGTTCAGTAATGATGCTGCTTCTTGGTCGTTGTCTGTTGACATACCTTCTCCTTTGGCTAATCGAGTTATTCCAGCTTTGACCTTCTGTTTCTCGCGCACGTAACCATAAAACTTCTTGGGGTTGCTCTTGAATACATCAACAAGACCTCGCTCATAATTTTTCTTGGCATCGTTACACAAGTGGAGAAAGACAGGTCGGGCTGACACTGACGATTCGAGCAATTTACAGCAGAACAGTAAGCTCAGCTGACAGCACACAGCAGACAGTAACTGCAGACAGCAGACAGTAACTGTTGCACAGTAGCAGATACAGCAGCATCCGGGAACTTCGTGTGAACTTGCTTCCTAAAATGGCGGTTGTGGCGACCCATGACCTACTACGCTATGATTGGAGAGTGGTTTATCTTGTGCCTCCGGCACTATACGATCTTTGGTCACAATAACTGATTGATCTCGAGTAATTTTTCGGCGGAAATACCAGGGGCCCGTTGTCAGAAACGAAATTGGTGTTAACATTAGTGTTAACATTGACTTTTTCTCTTACACCGTTGACAGAAACGTGGCCAAGTTACGATAATGCGAAATCGTAGCAGATTTCCTCATAACAATACCATACAAGGTTATGTCGACGGTCTAGCAGAAATTGTTCGTTAAGACTATTTATTTCGTTAGAATTTCGTTAGAATTTCGTTAGAATTCGTTAGAAAGACGTTAAGAAATTGTATTTCTCACAACGGGCCCCTGATTTCACCCGTCATTATGACAGCGTAGGGCAATCGTAGGGACATGCGGTTTGTTTTATAATAATGAACAAGGTATGAAGTCATCAATAATACTGCAAAGAATCGTAAAAATGAAACGGGGAAAGTGTATTCATTCGACTATTACTGCAACATGGTTCCACCATTTAACCGTTGTAAGCTCTCCTTCTTTTTACGCTGTTGATATAATGCAGCATTTTGAAGACATGCTTCTTGATGGATGAATGAAGCACGTAAGTTAGGCTCATAGGGTCTATGTCGCCCACGGTACTGCCGGAACGTAACCAGGGTACGGTCTGGTATACAGGAACGTACTCTGGTAACTATCTAGTTGATATCGTTAGAGTTATTGTTAGGGTTAGGGTTAGGGTTAGGGTTATAGTTAGGGTTATGGTTAGGGTTAGGGTTAGGGTTAGGGTTAGCGAGTAGGTGTAGGCGACTTCCTAGACTCGTTAGTGGAGTAGGCGAGGTACGGTCCGGCATATTAGATAGTAGTATTTAGTACCAGGGTACGTTCTGGTATACCGCACCGTACCCAGGGTACGTTCCGGCAGTACCCTGGGGGACATAGACCATATCAGCGTAAGTTAGGAAGGAACTTAGGCGTTTTCTCGTGAGGAAATCTTCAATGATTTCTGCTAATCCTTGACTATGACAACGTATAGCAGGGAAATGGTACACGTGCCAAGCATTTTCAGTCATTTCTGTCTTCGACATTTGTTAAGCAATTACGGTCGTATTCCATCCCAGCTAACACAAAAACGTTCACATAACGTTATTTGAAGGTTATGTTTTGGTTTGGATAACGTTATACACCAACGTTCCCGTACGCTAGCGAGGCCGTTTGACGTCGGATTAATGAAGCTGAAATTCACTTACACGTTTGCGTCACTTCACATGACCTGACGACTAAGCACTGCATATTGGACGAGGTCTTTCGACCATATCATTTCATCATCACGCCGCCCCTCAGTCGCCTCTCGCTCGCGCTGCGGTATTATGATTGTCGTGTGGCCACGTCAAATATTCCTAACACAAGCGTCGGTTGACGATCACCTCATGATAGGAATATTTCGAAATGACAACTATATGACGTATATACTAAAATACTAATGATACTGTGTTACTCACACGCCGCTAAAATGTATGCTAGTAAATAATCTATACTTGCAATGATTATTGTGTTATTCACACTACTTCATTATCACTGTCAATTCAGAATAGGCCTACCTCTACACATTTCAGAAGCGGGGGGGGGGGCATTAGGGGAGCTAGTGTTGACACCTGACAGTGCCAATTAAGTGGTTTTGAGATTTCACACTGAAAATGCTGACCATTGCTTTGAACTGCGCAAATGAAGTACGCGCATCTACGCGGGCATGATGAAGATGGAATGATGATGAATGATGTCGACGTATACATAACGTGCATTTCATATTGATTGCTGTACATAAATGTGCCTTAATAAGAAGTGACCCCGAACTCTGGAGCGGCGAGTTTGGTGTGGCGCCATCGCAATCATAATATGTATAAATATGTCATAAATATATATATCGAAATACTTTATAGCTATACAGGGCTGTTGTGGCGTCGCAAAAAGTCGTACTGAATAAATATGTAGCGGAATCGGTGCGCGTCTGTGGATACTGCCCGACCAACTAATATAGTCGCTTTGAAAGGAATATAGTCGCTGCACATGTCATGTGACGTTCTACGGAGTTGCAACGTTTAATGAAAGTCTATACAAATGTGTCGTTTCCATTGACTGGTACTGTTGCTTTAAACATTCAGAGGTATAGCGAGCACCGGTGTGCATTGATGTATTCGCCCCGATGCCTTCACAACTGTCACACATGCGCTCCTTGCCGTATGAGCTACTGCAGCTGATAGGCTGTATGTGCCGCATGGTGCTGCTAACTGCGGCACGAAGGGTAATCGTAAGAGCTGTGTGCGATGGTTATTATCTTATGACACTCATTTCTAAATATCCATATTGTGTGGAATGTTATTGTTCATTTTTACGCAATGTTCCTGTTGGGCTCCACTATTACTACTATGAATGACTAGGAGCATTCCAGACAGCTACTATATGCATTGGTCATGTACATTGTGGAAACCATAGCCGGGCTTTTGTTTGTGTGAACGTGACACTGTCATGGCTGGTAAAGGCGAGTATGCGCAGTATAGAGCGATTTGCAATATCATTGAAGTATGCAGCAGACAGAATTGCAAGAGCAACAAGATAACAATTGGTAACAAATCAGATTCTAATTGACCGTCGAGACGTTATGACAACATGTCATTGACACACGACCAAATCGCCTTATGCTGTTCATGTAGTAGCATTGACGTCGAAATCATTGCATTGAGCCTTGCGTCAACCATACACGAGTTAAACAAGTACTGTCGTACAGTACACACGCAGTGGTGCTGTCTGTATACACTGCCTACATTTTCGAGAAGTACATGTTTTCTTGTTTTTATGACACATGTGGATGTGTTCGCATTCACGCGCAAATGAAATATGCGCAATGCTTCTCCTTGCCTCCTATACGTTTCTCTACGCAAGGTGAGAACAACAGTTTGGCATTCAGGCATATCCAGATAGAATAGGTGTCCCTGCTGTGCTCCTTGACATAAGTTATGAGGTTGCAGAACTTTTACCGAGACACCCTAGGCTTTCCTCCCAAGTAATTATGCGCACGGGCGTCGCTCGCGCCAATCCCCGCACTGGCACCGCCGAGCCGAGGCAAAACGCAGTAATAACGATGCCATAATGTCTGAGGGACAACAATTGTGTAAGAAGTGTTTGATGAGACGAGACATGCGATAGCGGTGCATAGAGACAAGCGTCGAACGCGTCGCTGGTCGTACGGGTCGCTGGGCGTAGCGCTCGTTCGTCGTAGGCTGAACGCACGCACACAAAATACATTGCCTAGTATGCCAAGACACACTTGTTTGTGTACGCATCTTCTCTACGATGTGTGTTGGTTAAGTACCGCATGGGGCACAGCACAGCTGTGTGTTTCTGTGTGGCGCGCACGCGCTCTCTCCATCTGTGTTCTTCTGCATTTCCCTCTGTCTCTCTGCCTCCCTCTCGCTCTGTCGCTCTCTGTTTTGCTCTCTCTCCCGCACTCTCTGTCGGTCGCCCTGTCCCTCTCTCTCTTCCCCTCGCCCTGATCCTGTCTCTCCCCGTCCGTCTATCTGTGCCTCTGTCTCTACATAATCGGCCAATAGTTTGACAGACGTGCGTGACTGTTGATAATAATATTTAGCAGTGGTTCACTTTCTATTAGTTGTCCATAGAGAGCCATTGAATATGGGCCAGCAATGACGCAGATATTTAATGTGACTGCGTTGTATGATGAGTTCCATCAGCAAATTATAACTGCCATGTAGTAGTAGAAATTACAGTTGTTTAGTGCTACGGGTCGTTGGTCGTACAGGTCGTTCGTCGTATGGGTCGTTCGTCGTACGGGTCGTTGGTCCTACTGTGGAGATTTCAGGGGGGGAGTGAAGGGTTGTGGAGAGTTCAGGGGGGATGACGTCATACAACCAGACCAACCACCGCAACAGAGATGGAGAGTTTTCCTGAGGGGGGGGGGCTCCCATAAGCAGCCGATGTGGGAGGTCAGGGAGTTGCACCATCACGTACACGCGCCGGGCGAGAAAGTGGCGCCAGCGAGCACGTGGCAGACAAGGGGGTACGACGCTCGTGCGTATACTCAACCAAGGGGGTTGCATCACCTGTACACGTTTTAAGCGCGGGGGACAACTCGGCTCAGGCACCGACGTAGTCGCATCCACTTCTGACACCGGCACGGGACAGGGAGGCGCCCCCGTATCCTACGTCACGCGGGGCTCCTATATAAGCAGCCAAGATTCCATGGTAAAATCATCCAGTCTTCGGCGGACGGCCACGAGAACGAAAGAACGAAACGAACGAAGGAGCAAAGCGAACGAACGAACGAAGCGAACAGAACGAAACGAACGAACGAACGAACGAACGAAACGAACGAACGAACGAACAGACGAACAACAAGCGAACCGAACGAACAACGCATCACCTCGAGCCAGAGCGCACACCAACACCGTCGGAGGGAGAACCTCGCACAAGCAGGACGACGCCCGAGAAGGAATACTTATACTAAGGAAGCTATAGCCTACACACGACAGGGAATGCACTGCCAACTCACGAACTCGCGCCGAGCCCGAAGCACACGACTGGGAGAGACAGAGACGCTACAGTATTACCTGTAGAATAGCTAAGAGGAAGTAAACGTGTAATCGGCCTAAACGAATAACGTAACGTGGCACCGAGCCAATATAATATTATATATACATATATATCTATACGCTATATTCGAGATACGTGCAGTGAGTGTGTGTGTTATTCATGTTTATCCGTATATATGAATGATACATCAATATCAGTTTAAAATACTATCTAAAGACTTGAGTTCATTTCACTACTGCATCACCGTCCTACCTTCGCGGTAGGAGCGAAAAATGATCCCGAAACAAATAAATTCCACGTGCTAACCACAGCGCGTGGAAAATCCAGTGTGGTCACCCCTAGCGCACCACAGGATTTTTGGGGCTCGTCCGGGATTTTCGCATGCAAAGTAGCAGAAAAGAGTAATTATAGTCTAGGATAGTAATGGTATAACTTTTTTAGTGGCGAGGGTGAGAAGTTGCTTCACTCCCAGCCCAGTATGTATGAACCTGTACGAACGCGGCAAGCAGCGCGGCCGAACGTGATAACAGAACGCAGCGGCCAGCGGCCGAGCGTAATGCGTTACGGCGCGCGGACAGCTGATCGAGGCGGCAGACGAATCTCATTGCACAAGGGGGAGCAGGATCACCGCTGATAGTTGATTACACCGGCTGATGCTACACTCTAACGGTACCGGCACAGGTGGGAGGAGAGCACAGACGCTACCGGACAGGAGAGTGATAAAAAAAGAGGAGCACTCTTCACAACCCCGCATCATGCAGGAGGGTCTAGGAGAGCCTCGAAGTAAACTGGGGCAGCCCAGTCAGTCAACGAACACGACGACGCCGCTCCGAAATTCACCGCGACAATTCTTGAGCCAGGCTCAGAGGAGGACGGCGATGAACTCCGCATGGTAGGCGGACAAGCAATGCCTGCTTCCAGCAGCATATCGCGCAAGAGGAAGAAGAAGAGCCGAATACAGCGCGGCAGAATGACGATATATCTGCCTATCCTAACGACGTGGAAGAGCAGCGCAACACGGATGGGGACGATTTCCCGCCCGACAATGCCACGTCATAGCAGCAGCACCTAGAAAGAAACGAAAGACGGCAACATTTCGAAAGGAGACGGAACTGCTTAAACACAGTCTGGTTAAATTTGTCATGACAGTTACCTAAAACAACTGGCCAGAGGAGACCATGGGGCATAGACATAGGATTGTGTCTGGAAGCCGAAGCATTGAAGCTATGATTGAAAGCCTCGATCGCAGCGAACAGCTATGCCCAGATTGTTTTCTTGGCCTGCAACGGAAGATTCGATCCCGCAGAGTCGCGAAGCACGTACATCGAAGCGAAATTACGCAACAGGAACAGGAGAGGGGAAGAAACTCCTGAAGAATACGGAGCCGTCCTGCGACCGCTGTTTAATTGCGCTACTCCGGGAATGATCGGTAGTCAATTTGAGGAATCCTAATCGATAAGTACCTGGAAGGTCTGGGGATACGAGAATTCAGCGCTATGTACTCCTTCTAACAGCCGAACACAATGGATGAAGCTATAACCCGCGTAGCCCAGTCGAAGCAGTAACGAGAGAAAACTGTACATAGCAGGAAGCCGCCACCAACAGGAGTTATCATGTACGAGCTGTAGTACAGCCAACAGATCAAAAACCAAGCCTGCATAACCAACTGCGAGATGAGGTACGGCATCTAAAGCAAGAAATGGTAAGATGAAGGGTGAAACCGAGAGCCAGGGGAGGCTGCCTGAAAACAGTGGTTAGAGGAAAGGTCAAGGGTCAGGTCAAGGCACACCATAGCCTACCTATGAAGGAATGCAAGAGTCACCGCAGGACATGGCGCCAATGAAGAAACATTGAGTGTTATTAATGCAGAAGAACGGACATATGGCGGAGGTGCTGTCCGCAGAGACTGGCATGACAACGATATAAAGGAAATCCACACTACTAAATGCCACAAGAATGCGAGGTCAACAATCATTTAAACTAGGCAAGGACGCACCATAGGTCGGTGACCTGGTCCATCACAAGGCGGAGAGAGTGTAGAAACACGACTTACTCGCCTTCAATTTCGATAAAATAAATAAAAGATCTGAAACATGGCACTGACGCGAACAACTAGAGGTGCAGCTGAACCAGATACACAGTTATAAAATTAAGAAAATTAACTCACAGCCGAACAGAAGGGGCGGGGGGGGGGGGGGGGGGGGGGGGGGGGGGCGGGGGGGGGGGGGGGGGGGTCGGGGGGGGGGGGGGGGGGGGATGGGGGGGGGGGGGGGGGGGCGGGGGGCGTGGGGGGGGGGGGGGGGGGGGGGGGGGGGGGCGGATGCCACTCACTCTCAACCGCATCCATACAGTTGGCATCCTACCAATGCGAGGGTGCCAGTAAAGCTGTCCAGGGACACGAAATGAGATTCCTCGTGGATAGTGGATCAAGTGCTACGCTATTAAATGCAGGTCGATTCAACGAAATTAAGGCACATACAAAGCAGCAGTTGAGTGTTGGAAAGAGTGGGCTAAAACTGGCAAATGGAGATCAGCTGGAAATCACGGGAGAGACTGAAGTCCACCTCGAAATCGCCGAGCAAACCTACAAGAAGAGATTGATGGTGGCACAACTAGGAGATCTGGATGGGATATTAGGGCTTGATTTCCTCGTCCCAAACCATGCGATCTTCAACATGGCTTCAGGGATGCTGTCATTGAATGGGCAAGACATCCAAGGATGCTGGATAGGTGGAGAGGGTGGTCGACCCGTCTACGTAGAAGAAACTACCAAGATACTGCCAGGGGTCGACTCTAGCGTTCCTGGATGGACATACGCCGATGCGAATGTATCCACAGCCAAAAACGTAAGACTGATACCTAGCATAGAATTTAAGAAGCTAGAGTCTCGGAGAATTCAGCTGAAGGAGACTGTGCTCCCCAGAGAAGTGATGAAAGTACCACTTGTCATCAGCCACGCAGGGAACAGGCCTGTCCTGCTGGTGGAAGATCAACAAGTGGGTCAACTGAAGCCCATCGAGGAGGAAGCGACGATGCAGGGACAGGAGAGGGTAAACGTTCTGAATGGAATAGCACCCGGACAGCTTGAGGATCACCTAAGGAATCTACTGGACAGAACAGATGCGAGGCTGAAGTTAGAGGAACGAAGCCGAGTCACTAAAACGCTGTATGACTACCGAGATATATTTGCTGGACCAGGAGATGGCCTGGGAAGAACGAGTATCGTTAAGCATAAGATCGATACTGGACATGCTCGACCGATCAAGCAACCACCGCGCCGAGTTCCTTTCCATAGGCAAGCAGCCATGGATAAGGAAATAGAGGAGATGCTAAGGAAAGGAGTCATTGAACCTGGCAATGGACCATGGGCTTCACCGGTTGTGTTGGTGACTAAAAAGGACGGAGGAGTTAGATTCTGTGTCGACTATAGAAAAGTTAATCAGGTGATACGGAAAGATGCGTTCCCTCTACCCAGGATGGACTCCCTGCTGGATGCCTTAGGCGGAGCCTACTGGTTCGCAACACTAGATCTAGCAGCTGGCTACTGGCAAGTAGAAATGGATGAAGAGTCCAAGGATATCACGGGGTTCTCCACAAAGGACGCTTTGTGGCGTTTCCGTGTGATGCCATTTGGATTATGCAATGCGCCTGCGACCTTTGAACGACTCATGGAGTCAGTGCTACGTGGGTTGCTAGGCAGAATATGCTTGGTTTACCTTCACGATATCATCATTTTTGGAAAAACGTTCGAAGAAACTCACAAACCTGGAAAAGGTTTTTGACCGATTGAGAGCAGCAAACCTGAAACTGAAGGCAGCAAAATGTAACTTTTTTCAGACAAGTGTCAATTTCTTGGGGCATGTGGTATTGGCAGAAGGACTGAGATGCGACCCAGCAAAGATCGAAGCAGTAACCAACTGGCAGGCGCTACGGTCAGCTGGTGAAATGCGAAGCTTTCTGGGACTTGCTTCCTACTACAGGAGATTTATTCGTGGAACCTCCACCATTGCAGCTCCACTCTCGGCACTGACGAAGAAAGGAGTTACCTTCAAATGGGGGGAGGGGGAGGAACAAGCGTTCAGCAAACTCAAGCAGTTGCTAACATCCGCACCGATATTAGCGTACCCGACGACGGAGGACAAGTTTATACTGGATACGGATGCGAGCAATACAGGCTTGGGAGCTGTTTTGTCTCAGATACAAGACGGCGAAGAAAAGGTGGTTGCGTACGCCAGTCGAACGCTGAACCACTCGCAGAGACGTTACTGTACAACAAAGAAGGAGCTGTTAGCGATAGTGGTATTCGTCAAGCAGTACCACCATTATCTATGGGGACGACCCTTCAAGATAAGGACAGATCACGCATCATTGACCTGGCTAATACATTTCAAACAGATAGAAGGAGTGGTAGCACGCTGGATTGCTATGCTAGATACATACGACTTCGTAATTGAGCACAGGAGGGGGCA
>NW_014578163.1:17472-30823 GCF_000485595.1 Priapulus caudatus
CAGAGAAGAGTAATACCAGAGTGAAATTGTTATAGTCTAGTATAGTAATGGATAACTTAGTGGCGAGGCTGAGAAATTGCTTCACTCCCAGCCCAGTACGTATAGAACCTGTACGAACGTACCGGCAGGCAGCGGCCGAACGTGATAACGGGACGCAGCGGCCAGCGGCCGAGCGTAATGTGTTATCGCGCGCGGGACAGCTGAGCGAGGCAGCGGACGAATTCATTGCACAAGGGGGAGCAGGATCACCGCTGATATTAGCTACACCGGCTGATCTACACTCTAGCGGTACCGGCACAGGTGGGAGGAGAGCACTAGACGCTACCGAACAGGAGAGCCCGCTAGAAAACGAAGAGCAGCTCTACACAACCCCGCATCATGCAGGAGGGTCTAAGGAGAGTCTTGAAGTAAACTGGGGCAGCCCAGTCAGTCAACGAAGCGGACGCACTCCGAAATTCACGCGACATTCTTGGACAGGCTCAGAGGAGGACGGCGATGAAACTCCGCATGTAGGCGGACAAGCAATGCCTGCTTCCAGCAGCATATCGCGCAAGAGGAAGAAAGAAGAGCCGAATACAGCCGGGCAGAATGACGATATATCTGCCTATCCTAACGACGTGGAAGAGCAGCGCACACGGATGGGGGACGATTCCCGCCCGACAATGCCACGTCATAGCAGCACACCTAGAAAGAAACGAAAGACGGCAACATTTCGGAAAGGAGACGGAACTGCTTTAAAACAGTTCCTGGTTAAATTTGTCATGACAGTTACCTAAAACAACTGGCCAGAGGAGACATGGGGCATAGAGCTAGGATTGTGTCTGGAAGCCGAAGCATTGGAAGCTATGATTGAAATGCCTCGATCGCAGCAAACCAGCTATGCCCAGATTGTTTCTTGCCTGCAACGAAGATTCGATCCCGCAGAGCGGAAGCACGTACATCGAAGCGAATTACGCAACAGGAACAGGAGAGGGGAAGAAACTCCTGAAGAATACGGAGCCGTCCTGCGACCGCTGTTTAATTGCGCATACCCGGGAATGATCGGTAGTCAATTTGAGGAGATCCTAATCGATAAGTACCTGGAAGGTCTGGGAGATACGGATATCCAGCGCTATGTACTCCTTCAACAGCCGAACACAATGGATGAAGCTATAACCCGCGTAGCCCAGTTCGAAGCAGTAACGAGAGAAACTGTACATAGCAGGAAGCCGCCACCAGACAGGAGTTATCATGTACGAGCTGTGGTACAGCCAACAGATCAAACATCAAGCCTGCATAACCAACTGCGAGATGAGGTACGGCATCTAAAGCAAGAAATGGGTAAGATGAGGGGTGAAACCGAGAGCCAGGGGAGGCTGCGTGAAAACAGTGGTTGGAGGAAAGGTCAAGGGTCAGGTCAAGGCACACCATACCTACCTATGAGAGGAATGGCAAGGTCACCGCAGGACATGGCGCCAATGAGAAACATTGAGTGTTATTACTGCAGAAGGAACGGACATATGCAGAGTGCCTGTCCGCAGAGACTGCATGACAACGATATAAAGAAATCCACACTACTAAATGCCACAAGAATGCGAGGTCAACAATCATTAAACTAGGAAGGACCAGGCATAGGGTCGGTGACCTGGTCCATCACAAGGCGGAGAGAGGTAAAACACGACTTACTCGCTTCAATTTCGATAAAATAAATAAAAGATCTGGAGACATGGCAACTGACGGCGAACAACTAGAGGTGCAGCTTGACGAAGATAAAAGTAAGAAATTAATCACAGCCGAACAGGAGCGGATGCCAGCACTCTCAACCGCATCCATACAGTTGCATCCTACATGGAGGGTGCCAGTAAAGCTGCAGGGACACGAAATGAGATTCCTCGTGGATAGTGGATCAAGTGCTACGCTATTAAATGCAGGTCGATTTAACGAAATTAAGGCACATACAAAGCAGCAGTTGAGTGTTGGAAAGAGTGGGCTAAAACTGGCAAATGGAGGATCAGCTGTGAATCACGGGGGGCAGAGACGTGCAAGTCCAGCCTCGAAATCGCCGAAGCAAACCTACAAGAAGGAGATTGATGTGGCATCAACTAGAGATCTGCCGAATGGGGGATATTAGGGCTTGATTTCCTCTGTCCCAAAACGCATGCGATCTTCAACCATTGGCTTCAGGCGAGGCTGTCATTGAATGCAGCAAGACATCAAGCCGATGCTGGATAGCGTGGAGATTGAGGGTGGCTCGACCCGTCTACGTAGAAGAACACTACCAGATACTAGCCAGGAGGTCGGGACTCTAGCGTTCCTGGATTGGACATACGCCGATGCTGACATGCTATCACAGCCCAAAAAGTTAGAGACTGATACCTAGCATAGCGATTTAGCAAGCTAGAGTCTCTGGAGAATTCAGCTGAAGGAGACTGTCGCTCCCAGAGAAGTGATGAAGTTGACCACTTGTCATCAGCCACGCAGGAACAGGCCTGTTCCTGCTGCGTGCAAGATCAACAAGCTGGGTCACTGGAAGGTCCCATTTCGAGGACGGAAGCCGACGATGCAGGCGACAGAGACGAGGGTAAACGTTGGCCTGGAATGGAATAGCGGCGCGGCACAGGCTTGAAGATCACCTAAGGAAATCTTACTGGACAGAACAGCATGCGAGCTGAAGTTAGAGGAACGAAGCGAGTCACTAAAACGCCAATGCTATGGACTACCGAGATATATTTGCCTGGACCAGACCATGCTCCGGACCGATTCAAGCAACCACGCGCCGAGTTCTTCTTCCATTAGGCAGGCAGACATGCGCATAAGAACATAGGGGAGATGCTTTAGGAAAGGAGTCATTAACCTGGCAATTGAACCATGGGCTTCACCGGTTGTTGTTGTGTGACTAAAAAGGACGTCAGCCGAGTTAGGATTCTGTGTCGACTATAGAAGTTAATCAGGTGATACGGAAAGATGCGTTCCCACTACCCAGGATGGACGACCTGCTGGATGCCTTAGGCGGAGCCTACTGGTTCGCAACACTAGATCTAGCAGCTGGCTACTGGCAAGTAGAAATGAATGAAGAGTCCAAGGATATCACGGGGTTCTCCACAAAGGACGCTTTGTGGTGTTTCCGTGTGATGCCATTTGGATTATGCAATGCGCCTGCGACCTTTGAACGACTCATGGAGTCAGTGCTACGTGGGTTGCTAGGCAGAATATGCTTGGTTTACCTTGACGATATCATCATTTTTGGAAAAATGTTCGAACAAACTCTCACAAACCTGGAAAAAGTTTTCGACCGATTGAGAGCAGCAAACCTAAAACTGAAGACAGCAAAATGTAACTTGTTTCAGACAAGTGTCAATTTCTTGGGGCATGTGGTGTCGGCAGAAGGACTGAGATGCGACCCAGCAAAGATCGAAGCAGTAACCAACTGGCAGGCGCCACGGTCAGCTGGTGAAATGCGAAGCTTTCTGGGACTTGCTTCCTACTACAGGAGATTTATTCGTGGATTCTCCACCATTGCAGCTCCACTCTCGGCACTGACGAAGAAAGGAGTTACCTTCAAATGGGGGGAGGGGAGGAACAAGCGTTCAGCAAACTCAAGCAGTTGCTAACATCAGCACCGATATGAGCGTACCCGATGACGGAGGACAAGTTTATACTGGATACGGATGCAAGCAATACAGGCTTGGGAGCTGTTTTGTCTCAGATACAAGACGGCGAAGAAAAGGTGGTCGCGTACGCTAGTCGAACGCTGAACCACTCGCAGAGACGTTACTGTACAACAAAGAAGGAGCTGTTAGCAATAGTGGTATTCGTCAAGCAGTACCACCATTACCTATGGGGACGACCCTTCAAGATAAGGACAGATCACGCATCATTGACCTGGCTAATACATTTCAAACAGCCAGAAGGAATGGTAGCACGCTGGATTGCTATGCTAGATACATACGACTTCGTAATTGAGCACAGGAGGGGGCAGCATCATCAGAATGTGGATGCATTATCCCGTATGAGGATAGGCAAATGCCCTAGAGAGAATTGCCCGGATAACAGACATGGGATTCCAGAGAAGACCGTACCATTGGCGACAGAGATACAAACAGGCGAGGAGGAGACGACCGTGCCGGAAGAAGAAGACGAGGAAGACGAGGTAAAGAGGAGAGATGAACCACCCAGCCGTAATGGGAGGACTGATGATTCTTCATGGAAAGATGAAGAGAAACATGGCCACGTTTTGGTCATGATCGATGGGAATCAGGGGCGAGTGAATCGTACAGAAAACCCTGTGGATGAGGGGGAGGACCATGGTATATGGCACCCCGAGAACGTTAAGAGATTGCAGAACAGGGATCCTGTCATAGTCTTCTTCAAGGAACGAGTAGAGGCGGCGTCCAATAGGCCTGAGTTTTCTGAGATCGCAGGAATGGGAGCGGAAGCAAAAGCATACTGGGGGCAATGGCACCAACTGGAGGTACACGAAGGACGATTGTATCGGCGGTGGGAGACACCGGTAACACCAACCCATCCCATCCGTCAGCTGATAATACCTGCAGAATTGAGGAGAGAGGTATTTCAACAATTGCATTATCATCGAACGGGAGGACATCAAGGTGAAAAACGAAGCAGAGCTAGCATTCAGCAACGATTCTACTGGCCACACTATACGAGAGATGTTAAACGGTGGTGTCAGTACTGCACAGTCTGCGCGAAAAGAAAACCTGGAAAAGGGTTGAAGAGAGGGCGCCTAAAACAGTCAGAAGTAGGAGCTCCGTTTGAACGAATTGCGATTGATATACTGGGACCACTCGAAGAAACTGGAAAGGGAAACAAGCTGATTATGGTTGTCTGTGACTACTTCACTAAATGGACCGAGTGCTTCGCGATTCCCAATCAAGAAGCGTATACCGTGGCGGACATTTTGGTAACTGAATACATCTGCCGGTATAGAGTGCCGTATCAGATTCACACCGACCAAGGACCAGACTTTGAGTCTCGGTTGTTTCAAGGCGTTTGCGAAATACTGAAAATAGAAAAAACGCGGACCACGCCATATCATCCCAGATCAGATGGCTTAGTCAAACGATTTAATCGCACTTTACAACAAATGCTGTCCTTATTTGTGAGTCAGTACCGGGATGACTGGGATGAGCATCTGCCTTTCGTCATGATGGCCTATCGGGCCACTGCACAAGCATCTACGGGATGCTCACCGAACTTCATGATGTTTGGACGGGAGATTCACTTACCTATAGACGTAATGGTGGGACCACCTCCGGAGAGGCAAGCGGTTATACAGTGCACACATGAATACGTACAATGGATACAAGAGGTAATGGGGGAAGCATACAATTTTGCGAGAGGCGCAATGAAGAAAGTTGCGAAGCGACAAAAGAAGGGATATGATAAAAACGTAAAGCCAATAGGATTCAAAGATGGAGACTTTGTGTGGTACTGGTATCCACCAGGGATACGACGGAAGCTAGGACATGGTTGGCAAGGGCCCTACCTAGGACTTCACCGAATCAGTGATCTGCTCTATCGGATACAACGGGGACCACAAGCAAGAAAGAAGGTGATCCACATAGACTACCTGAAGCCGTATCGAACGGAGGAGCCGCCACTGGACGGGAGGAGGGCACATTCAGAGGCGCCATCAAGGTCGACGGAGGGAGGAAGTGCCGAACCAGCAGAACAAGTGGAGGACAACGAATACGTAATATGGGAGGAAATCGCTCCGAATGAGGATGAGGAAGCCGAGGGAGGAGAGGAGTACCAACGACGGCGAGCCCTCCAGTGAGGAGGGGAGAAAGAGTCAGGAAGCCGCCTCAACGGCTAGACTTATAAGGGGAGAGCCCCAGTAAGGAAAGTATGGTCCAAACAGAACACAGGCAAGAACGTTTTCTCTTTTCAGATGGACATACTGGAGATCCGGGTAGATCCCCGAGAAATGATCTCGGAAGACGAAGGCAGAGCCACACCAAAGCCGGGCCGGTCGTCACGAGCACGCCACCGCACACCCCAGTGCCCCCAATGCCGGTACCAAACCGACGATTCCCATCGGATGCGCCGGCATCAACAAGAGAGACACGGCGGGATCCACTCCTCCGGGGTGGACGACATACCACGACGCCCAGGGTGTAACCGCGACCGAGAGAGGAAGCAGGCGCAGGAGCAGCGACGCCGGCAAGCCAGGGCACACTGGTCGCCTTGGCGCCGCCACATTGAAAAGCATCCGGAGGATGTGGAGGTGCTGAGCCTCTCATATGCTTGGGAGGGGCAGCCGATAGTCAGCCCGGGGTGCCTGCTGGGTGTTGTAACACCCATACAACCAACCCCACGGCAGCAAGGACACGAGCCGCTGCAAGAAAGGCGGATAAGGAGCGACCAACGGCTAGCGGAGAGAAGGGGGAAGCTAAAGACAGATATGCGAGCAATTGAGGAGGAGGAGAACTACCAGCGGCAGCTGGACCAGGAGGAACGATGCGAGAGGGGGAGAGTGAGAGAAGGAGAGGCTGAGGGAGAGAGGGAAATGATAAAGCAGTTAAGCCAAAGCTTGGAGGAAGCAAAGGAGGAAATAGCGCGACTAAGCCGGGGGGTGGAGGAGCTAGAGGAAGGGGAAAAGGTAAAACAGTTGCGCGAAGATTTGACCCTCAGCCCATCAAATAGTGACAGCGAATGGGAAGCGGAATAGCTGGCCGGGAAGATTAAAAATAGATAGGCCTATGGGCATAGATATAGCGAGGGAGAGAAGTCCCATATATACATAGTACATATACCGATATCCAGTATCTATATAGTAGTCAGGGAACTGTGTATAACCAAGGCAATATATATATATTTTTTTTGTATATACATATTTTGGATATTAGATTGTTAAAATAGAGACGATTCAATTATTAGGCATGATATATGTAGTCTCATGAATATTGCGAAAGACGATTATACGGGTGATAACGATGATATATTAGATGATTATTAAAAACTTTTCTATGTACAGTGTCTACTTGCGTCTGTTTACTAACCCTGGCCTCAACTCATAACAATGATGGGTTGAGATGAAGACCATTGAATATGACATATGATAGGAAGGGAAGGTAAATCGTATCCGAGGGCGGATACTAAGAGAAGTTGGGAGGAGTTGTGGAGATTTCAGGGGGGGAGTGAAGGGTTGTGGAGAGTTCAGGGGGGATGACGTCATACAACCAGACCAACCACCGCAACAGAGAGGGAGAGTTTTCCTGAGGGGGGGGGGGGCTCCCATAAGCAGCCGATGTGGGAGGTCAGGGAATGGCACCCTCCATGTACACGCGCCGGGCGAGAGGGTGGCGCCAGCCGATGTGGGAGGTCAGGGAGTTGCACCATCACGTACACGCGCCGGGCGAGAGAGTGGCGCCAGCGAGCACGTGGCAGACAAGGGGGTACGACGCTCGTGCGTATACTCAACCAAGGGGGTTGCATCACCTGTACACGTGTTAAGCGAGGAGGGACAACGGCCAGGCACCCGACGTAGTCCATCACTTCTGACACCGGCACGGGACAGGGAGGCGCCGCCGGTATCCTACGTCACCGCGGGCTCCTATATAAGCAGCCAAGATCCCATGGTAAAATCAGTCAGTCTTCGGACGGCCACGAACGAATGAACGAACGAACGAACGACGGAGCAAACGAACGAACGAACGAGCGAACGAACGAACGAACGAACGAACGAACAAACGAACGAACGAACGAATAAACGAACGAACGAACGAACGAACGAACGAACGAACGAACGAACGAACGAACGAACGATCACGCTCGAGCCAGAGCGCACACACACCGTCGGAGGGAGAACCTCGCACAAGCAGGACGACGCCCGAGAAGGTATACCTTATACTAAGGAAGCTATAGCCTACACACGACAGGGAGACGCACTGCCAACCCACGAACTCGCGCCGAGCCGCGAAGCACACGACTGGGAGAGACAGAGACGGCTACAGTATTAACCTGTAGAATAGCTAAGAGAAGTAAACGTGTAATCGCCTAACGAGATAACGTAAACGTGGCACGAGCAATATATTATATATATCTATATATATATCTATACGCTATATTCGAGATACGTGCAGTGAGTGTTGTGTTATTCATGTTATCCGTATATGATGAATAAATCTATCAGTTGTATAAATACTATCTAAAGACTTGCGTTCATTTCACTCTGGGTTTTCCTGCTACTGCATCACCGTCCTACCTTTGCGGTAGGAGCAAAAAATGATCTCGAAACAAACAAATTCCACGTGCTAACCACAGCGCGTGGGAAAATCCAGTGTGGTCACCCCTAGCGCCACCACACTACGGTACACGCAGGCACACGTAATGTTTGGCTTTCATTGTTTGTTAATTTAATTTTCAAATTTAAATGTCTTTTTCCGTAATTTAATTTTGACATTTCATGAATTTGGGTTTGAATTAAATTCGAATTTTAGAAATGATGTCATTTCATTTATGATTGTTTGTGTGGAAATTGAATTATTCATTCTGTTCTTTTAAATTTAATTTTTCTTTTAATATTTAATTACCCAGGACCAACGACCCTACGGTGCACGATACGAAGAATACTCTCATGCACATTAAACATATACTACATGAGTACTAACAATAAAAATTATTATACTGGTAAAAAATGTACACAGTGTATTTACACAGCAGCTGGACTGCATGTGTAGTCTACCACAGTATTTGTTAAACTGGTGTATGCTTCACCCAAGGCTGAATGAAATTATTTAGAATTGAATGAAACTAGACCAAAATGGTAAGGAAATGTTGTCGTCGGTGAATCAAATTTTGTGATAACGTCTCCAAGGTGAATGACAGTGAAATAGTTTAACAATTGTTTTCTTCCTCCTCGTCCACTCGTGTGTGGTGCATACTTCAATCATAGTGAAAAGCCACATACATAATAAAATGTGGGGAAAAATGTGTTCAGTAAATGTAATAATAGAAATGTCAAAAAATGAAATTCCACATGTCAATTAAAAGAACGGTTACCAGCAACAAACCCGACAAGAAACCAATTATTTAAATAAGAAGTGGCAATTCACTCTACCCCTCTTACTAATAACCGTACGACCAACGACCCGTAGGACCAAGGACCCGTAGGACCAACCACCAGTAGGACCAACGACCCGTAGGACTACAGATCGGTTCCCGTAGTAAAGTGCGGGTAGAGTGCGCGTACAAGAATTGCCGCACGCATTAAGCAAGGTGAAGCGTGCAGCAGAAGCTGAACTGTCGCTGAACGGCTTCTTGTCGTATTAGGTAATACACATATCTAGCCGATGTGCAGCTGTGCATGGACGTATACAGATAACTGTCGGACAGGGATACATAGACTGTATACTGTAGTTGACAGTGTGATACGGTGTGCGCTTGCACTGACGGGAGGGGTGGAGAGGGTGGTTTTATGACTCATGAAGGTGCGTACGCCAAATCGTTCTGCTAAATATTCTGTAAGCAATCGACGTTGCTTACTTGCGGTGTATCGACGCACTTATTTATGAAGCTTGCCTACGATTTGCCGTGCGCAAGTGAGGCCGTCTTAGGTGGGATTGATGGAGATTAAATATGCATACACGTTTCCGTAACTTCACATCACTTCATAAAGTCTTGTTGATGCCAGCAGTCGCCGTTGTGCTAAACCTGGGAAGTACAAATCTTTATGGCTTGCTTTTGTTTTCATCCTTTTCACAATGTTGTCCTGCCCCCTTTAGCCATAGCTGTTGCCGTAAATACGTGCTTAGTCTGCTTAATGGTTACTCCGGCAGTGCATATACTACACACACAGGCGCCGCCGTTGACGCCTTTTGCTTCATCATAGCTTGCGATTGTTTGGCATATAAGCGAGTTGGTAGTTAGCTGTGCACGTCGACACGCAGCAACATGTACGTCTACACACACTCACCTACGCTAGCGTGGACGTGCACGTAAAGACGGACGCAGGCACGTCTACGTGCACACGAACAAACACGACGACACAGCTGTACCTACACACCGACATGTACGTAGCATGCCTGTGTATGTCTGTGTATTTGTGTGTGTGTGTGTGTCTGCATGTGTGTGTGTGTATGTGTTTCTGTGCGTGTGTATATATGTCTGCAGATAGACAATGAGCGTGGGAGGTAGTACGGGGCGCCATGCAGGACAGGGCTCAATTCTGTCGAACCGGTTCCACAAAACTCAATTTTGTAACACAGAACACTCGAATTCTGTCGAACCGGTTCCACAAACTACAATTTTGTAAACACAAACTCAATTCTGTTCGAACCGATTCACAAAACTCAATTTTGTAAACACAAACCTCATTCTGTCAATCCTGTCCACAAACTCATTTTGTGAACACAAAACTCAATTCCTGTCAATCCTGTCCCACAAAAACTAATTTTGAACACATAAACTCACATTCTGTCGAACCGGTTCCACAAAACTTCGTTTGTTGCCAAATATGGCACACGCATGTAAGAAGGGCGTACATTGGTCACAGACAACAATGTGGCGACCATGACACAATTTCTCCAGCCCCAGCTTTCCTGACCCAATGGCTAGCCCGTTCTTCACTGCGGCGCTCTCGCATCATTCTTGCGGCCAACAAAATCGAGTTTTGGTTGCCGAACCGTGTCGACAGATTATCGTTTTATGGAAAGCCATCCCTCAAAAATATCTTTCAAACATTTCAAATACACAATTTTAAATCAATTTTTAAAACATTTCAATTAATAATAAAATACAAATTACTTTATATTGTTCGGAGAAATTTAAATTCAAAATTTAATATCAATTCACAGAATAACAAATAAATTTATTAACTTGCAAATTAATTCACAACTTTCTAAAATAATTGCCTGATATACGAATTCATTCACATCATTGTAAACATTCATTTTCTAAATGTACAATTTATTTTCAAAACAACGAACCAATTGACTAACTTGCAATTGAATTTAGAACATGTTACATAAACTTACAAACGTTCAAATCTTGTTTCATCACCCTAACAATTGAAATTTTTAATTAATATACAAAATAACGAATCAGTCCATTGGGTTTGAAATTAATTTATTACTTTTAACATTAATCACCAGAAATGCGAATCTATCTGCTGGTTTCAGAATTATTAGGTTACAAACGACAAATGTATAGCTTCAATTACAAATTAATCATACAGCTTTCAAAACATATATAAACGTTTACAATGAAAGAGCTCATTTAACAATCAATGTATGCAACTTTCAATCTATTCAAGACCTTTGAAATAACTTACTCACGTTTTACAATTAGACTGGTACTCGCTCCCACCTCGATTACCCATCGAGTAACAAAGCCGAGAGGTGGGACCGAGTGCCAGTCTAGTTACAATGTGCCGCCCACTCTGTTGTTTCCGGTCCGTGTGCAAACCTATTCAGCAAACTTCGAATCAATTCATGCGACTTGCAATCTATTCACTCCCAGCAAACACGGAACATTCTCGTAACATTCGCTGGAGGTTATAGTTTGGTTACATTAGCCAAAAATATTCTAAGAACGTTCCCATATCGTTATGCATTTATTGGTTTTACTTGGTGAGTGAGTTATGTTCTTGGAATGTTCGGAAAACGTTAACCGTCCTCGGATGGGCACGAAAATTGCCGTTTTTGTGATGTTGCAAACTATAGCACAGGTAATCAAATGTATTTTTTTTCGCAGTGGCTACGGGGACGGTAGCCGTATCTTAATGTCTCGAGGCTACGGGTACGGTAGTCCATTTGCGCATGCATCGCTTTTCCACAAAATAATGTCGTTCACTAGCTATTAATTAATCTCCAGCCTAAGTAATTAATTAATTAATTAATTATTAATTAATTAATAAATTAGCTAGCCTACACTAGTTGTTTGGGATTGATTGTCAGTTCAGAAACAGTTCAGTTCAGTTTGTTATTAAAAGCCAAAGATTATATATACACCATAGATTAATTTATCTGTGTTTAGATGCTATCATATACGACTCGAGTCGCTTTATAATTTGTGTTAAGGTTAGTGATAGGGATAGTTATACTGTTTGTACTTGTTTGTGTGTGTGTGTGATGGTACTGCCGTACTGGAGACATTAAGATAAGACTACAGCGCATACGTATAGTGTTGCTGCAGTTAATATGTCATTTTCGGAAGTTGATCAATGTTATGTGAATGTTTGTAAAAACGTTCTCAGAATGTCAGGAAAACTTTCCTAAAACACGTTATTAGAACGTTACTGAATAATGTTCTGCTAACCTAAAAGAAACATTCCCATAACATTCAAGGAACATAACTTTGTTAGCTGGGCTATACTTTCCGAACCACTCAAGTTCAAATCAATTCATTTATTCCAGGACCTGGCTAAGATATGTATGCACATAATTTAGGAAAGGATATCTTAATTGTTATAGGCTAATTAGACCCCAAGGAACAACTTGGGATGTGTGCCAAAATCTCTATCCGGGGCGAACAGCCCAAAAATGTCCACGCCCTTTTAAAAATGACCACGCCTTTTTTAATCGGAAGTGCTACTACCGACATAGCTGTATCTTCTAAACCGCTGGAGCTACAGATATTTTGAGGTGCTCAAAATGTTCAGAATGGCCATTACATGTCTAGGGTGTCATAGAAGAGTGTAAAATTGGATATTTCACGAGAAAATGGCCAAGGTCAACTTATTACATACAAACAACTAACTACCTACATACTGGAATTTCCATATATTTATTAACTTAAACTTTCCGGACTTAGATCAGAGTTAGAACATTTGTGTCTTCTATAGAGAGCTTAAATGTTTCAAAGATCAGCAGGGAAATTGCCCAACAGCCAACAATACAACTTTTAACACTACATTAGTATCGGTACTGTTTATGTGTCACGTAAACCAGGGTCAGGAACACGAAGAGTAACGCAACAGAGTCCACGCATGAGGATGATGAGCAGTGTTCATTCAGTTTTTACAACAATCACCTCCCTTGCATTTGCAGTACTTGCAACACTTGATCCCAGCTACCCTGCAGGGACACCCATTCTTGCGAGCACACTTGCCGCACGTGCAAGGATCTGGCAGGCCATCGGGTTTTGAGATGACTATTTCAGGGACTAACAAACCATAAGACCAGGGTTCTTACAAAACCATAAGACTCGGCATTCATAATCAAAGTGGCATCTCTAAATGGGGCTTGGACCCACAGCTGCTGCTGGTGATAGGCTCTATGGATATGTTTGTTTCCATTAGTTGAGGTGCAAGTGGTTCTCTCAAAGTCCATCTTGAGGGCATTGCTATCAAATGCAGCGAGGCGCAGGTCGTAAAATGTCTTCAGGTCTGTTGATGGTTTGAGACATTTGC
>NW_014578163.1:31355-43749 GCF_000485595.1 Priapulus caudatus
CCCTTTTTTATCTATCAGTGGACACAACCTCAGCAGCTCAGTCCAAAGTTGTGATTTGGCACTCTTCCTCAAGTAACCATCTTTGTCAACCAAGAAGAACGCAGAGTTGGTAATCTCATGCTGGAGTTCTTCAACAGTGAACCCCCGGTGACACATATACTCAATAAACATGAGAGCTTTGATTGTCTCATTTTTGATGTCTGCTTTGGGAGCCAAATTCAAGCTGGTCTTACTCTTAGAGGACCTAAACTTGATTTTGCTAATAGTTGAGTGTATCGATATCGACTTATTTCTGAGTTGATCATCGATAAATTTAGCACATGCAGCACTGCCCTCATTGATACAGCGCAACAACTTGTCTACGTTTACGTCGGTCACAATTTCTCCAGTGAGAACATTCTTCAGCGCTACCTGGTCTTGTAGAAGGCTGCATACCTTCAAGAGATACCCCTCTATGTCTTGCACCATCCCAACTATCTTAGTTGCATTACTCGGGTTGAACTCGTGGTGAAGTGAGAGTTCTCCTTCGATATCATCCTTCATCTTCAGGAGGTCAACATACTGGTTTTTTTATGCTTGATGATTCCTCACAGAGCAACGGCTTCCTTCTTCCTAGTGACCCCAATTATCCCCCCACACACTTTGGCAGGGCGGTTGTAGCGCTGCTCTAGCGCCTGGTCAAAGTGCACTACACTACCTCTCCTGGTGGTGTTCACGACAAATCCACCGTTCATGTAGCAGTCGTAGAGGAGTGGGAACTTCGTAGAGGAGTATGCACATAATTTAGGAGAAGATATATCAACTGTTATAAATATATGGCAATTCCAGTAAGTAGGTAGTTAGTTGTTTATATGGTAATAAGTTGACCTAATGGTTTTTAGCCATTTTCTCTTGAAATATCAAATTTCACTCTCTTCTATAACCCCCCTAGGCATGTAATGGCTATTCTGAACATTTTGAGCACCTCAGAAAATACAGCTATGTCGGTAGTAGCACTTTTGATGAAAAGGGGCGTGGTCATTTTTGGAGTGTTCGCCCCGGATAAAGATTTTGGCACACATCCAAAGTTGTTCCTTGGGGTCATATTAGCGTATAACAATTGAGATATCCTCTCCTAAATTATGTGCATATACATATCTTATCCAGGTCCTCTACTAATTCTAAAAGTGCCCGGATGCATCAGATCAGATAAGCACGCGCATGCGTGGACTTTATTCAGCCTTTGATTCGTATTACTATTATATCCCCACACGTTAATTGTGACGTTAACCCAACTTGGAGGATCCGATGACGAGGGTTGTTTACGGCTGTAGACGTAACAGTTCAGTGTTACTCCTCTCCTCTAACTGACTCCACTGCCTCCAGTACGCTTTTGCCTCCGACCCCATTCCTGCAATCTCTGCAAACTCAGGTCTGTCCAACGCCTCTTCTTTTCGTTACTTGAAGAAAACAATTACAGGGTCCTTATCCTGTAACCTCCTAATATTTTCCGGGTTCCATACATCATGGCCTTCCCCTTGACCCTCGGGATTTTCTCTGCGATCTTCTCGCTCTCCCTCGGTCACTGCTAGCACCTGCCCACGCTGCTCCTTATCCTCACATGAAGAACCGTCTCTCCTCCCATTACGACTGGGTGGTTCATATCTCCATGTAGAATCCTCTGCTCCCCTACTGCAGCTGGGTGGTTCCTCGCTACTCCTCTCCTCGTCTTCTTCCTCCTGAACGTGCGTTTCCTCTTCCTCTGATTGCATCTCCATTGTTGGTCGGCCATCCCCTCCCATATTCCACTGCTGGGCCGGTCTGGGGCAGTCCGTTCGGGTCATTTCCCTAGCTGTGTTTTACGTGATAAACGCATTCGCGCATTCCTGGTGATAGCTGTCCTTGGCTGTGGTCTTCACCTCTTCTTCTCCACTGGGCTGAGTTCGCCCCACTGTGCTATCCTTCAACAACAGTGTAGGGCTTCTCTCCTGTGTTGTGATAGTTAGACAAGGATAGCTTCATCACATCCCCTCGGGAAACCGTCTGCTCCAATCCGAGTATGCCCTTGTCCTCGCGCAGCTTCTGCAAGATTGTCTGGATAGGGCATTAGGCTTTACCTGCTTCGCCTACTGGATACCTTATCGGTCTGGCATAGAGTCGCATCCAGGGAGTCCCTGTATCTCTTCCTGGCTCTCAGCACCGTTCGTCTTCATGCCCCTGATACTGGTCTAGCCATTTCTCTCCTCCTGTCCAAACCTTGAATTTCTTTCCGCGCTCAAGTGATAGCACTTTCCTGTAGTTCCCTGTTCAGGATAGCATTGTGTCGGATGACGAGAAAGTCGAGTCGGCCAAAATCCCATCGAAATTCCTCTAATTGTCTAATAACGCATTGTTTTTTTCTGATTAGCTAAGGTAATGATGCGCGATTTCTAGACGATCCACAGTGCTCTCCAGGACTAATCCATTCTTCGCGCCGTTCGCCATGCTCAGATCTTCTTTCTCCGTTATCAGCTGGTAGCCCGTACTTGCTTTGCATGTTCGTTAGAACCTAATCTTCATTTATCAGAACGTCGTAACGTTGATCCGCTGTCATGTAAAAATTTCATTTCACACATTCTTCTAACTTTCACAGGTATGTATCCATGTGGGATGACACTGAGAGCAGTGGTGCCGACGGTAGATGATAGGTATTCGGCGTTGGGGCTCAGCCTTGCTGAACTATTTCCTCCCTATTTATCGCTAGTTTTAATCCGCTTACGTGTTTTCGCTGCATCATCTGCCTTTCTTCTATCTTGCGCCCATTCTGGAGAGAGCTGGCTGAAACCATTTTAGATTCGTGGTGTAGCTGCCTCAGTCGGCTTACGATGGGCCGAGGCTTACCGACTCTTTTCGCGTAGCCCATCGAAAAAACAACACCATTCTTACACGGTTGCTTGACTCCTCTCGCGCAGCTTCCCCGTCCGTTGTGCCGCGATTCGCCTGAAAACATTTGCCGGCTATTTGCCATCCGTCGGTCGGCAATCTTCTCTGGCATGTGTTCCCGTTCTCCTGCCAAGAAAATAACAATTCTCCAGTGAGGCTTGCCATCCCGCGAATGGTGCCCCACGCTGCTCCTTAGCTCCTGACACTTTGACCTTCAAGTGCTTCAGGATCCTAAAACCCATCTTCCTGTCTCCAAGGCCTCGCACCTCTGCTTCCCGTAGACTCGACACGGCAAGGGGGGGAATCGGGGGCGGGCGGGCGGCGTTGGGCGGCTGGGGGCGGGTCCGGGGAGGGGAGGGGCGGCGGGGCGGGGGGGGGGGGTTGGGGGGGGAGGGAAATTGCCTCTTTCGTTGGCATGGCAGGCTCGTATATGAAGTGCCGCTTCAGCTGGTGGCGGTTATTCTACGATCTAACTGTCTTCCCCTTGTGTAACTGCTCATACTGTGCGCAACCGAGTACGCCGTCGTCTAGCGTCGCTTGGTCCGCCTGCAAGATGCGTAACGTTGCTGTCTCTGCGATCTCCTATTCCGCAGCGTACCTAAATCTACGCCAGGAACTGCTCTGTCTGATGGATCCTATCATGCCAGAATACGCCTGGCGAAAACAACTGGGGCCGGCATCACCGGCTCAAAAATTGCTTCCGGCTCTCGCCAGGCCGCTGCTGCCGACGAGCGTAGCTCAGCTCCAAGTAAACCACGTGGATGCTCTCTACCGATCGACCTGCGTTGGCACGAACAGACAACGCATCCTGTCGAGTCATGCACTCTGTGATCGTGGCTTCTCTGTTGATCGACTCCAGAGCTTCACCTTTCAACGCATAATCCTAATTGGAATTCCCCATCCATCCTCCGCCAACTGACTGTCACAGCCCGCATGCTCAAACTTTATCAGGAAGTGCCTTTTTCAATGCGATCGCATCTCCCCGCTAAAGTTTGCGTTTCCGGTTCCTTTACAGGACATCTGCGCCATGGACCTCCTCTCATGTGACTAAAGCGCAGGTCCTCAATCGCACTCTCCTCCGTTTGTATACGGCCATATCTCCCTAACCTGTAGCCGTATCTCTCGCAGGTCGCCTGTGAAATTCTGCTTCCCTGTCATAGTGGCACAAATCCCGAAATTCATGCACTACCGTTGTCTCTATCATCTTTCAGAATGCGCCCGGTGGCCTCGCTCGATTCCCTCGCCAGTTTGCCATGTACGCTTTCTGCTTACTCCAGCGTGTAGGGTGTGTGTATCTCTGTCCCCTTCCTTTTCATATTCCTTCCGCGCTTTCCTGTAAGCCATTTCCTGAAATGGCCTGCTAATTCTTCTCCCTATAATCTCTGGGCATGCCCCTGAAATATCCTTCTCTATCCCTAGAAACCTGCTCCGGGGTGAGTACGTCCATCCGTGGATGGTCGTCGCAATCCTGCGTCCCCGTCTGAAAATAATAGACTCACCCCCATACTTTCTACCGTTCGTCCACAGCAAGCTGTCGTCGAGATTCCCATTCGCCTGCCGCGGCCGGCTGGCACGCCCTCGCGCCTTGCACATCTCTCCCTAGACGATCTGCAGCCACGGATTATCCGCCAAAACCTTTTGAATCGAATTTCGCTCCCTCTATTAGATACATCTCCCCGGAGGCCCTGCTGGGTGTACATAAAGCGCATATCGGGTCAATTTGAGAATTGTGGCCGATTGCAGCCTTTTCGACCTTTGCAAGCGTAGGGCGAGTCATAAAATTCCAAAGTTCGTTTTGTTCGTTGCGGTTCGCGCGCGTGCTTTTAGTGTATGAAAAATTAATTTTCCCTTTCGCGGTTCCATGCCCTGACATTAAATTGAAAGTGTATCCGCGACCCCATGAGATGGCGCAACGAAGTCATGCTACGTACCATATTTCAAGTTTAAAAAAAAACACGCCTCGGCTCGAGACCTAGAACTGCCTCGCGTGCCAGCATCAAGTTGGTCGACACGTCTATGCGTAACTCCACTTCGTATAAGCCAACGATAGTTGCTTGCAGTGAAGGTCGGTAACAGTCCGCCTGCACTCGTCACTTGCCCGTATCATCTTGACGCAACCAATGTGAATGTCTACATGGTTTGCCATTATGAGTTATCACGTGCATAGTTAGAGAATATAGATATCGTGGCGTCGTGGCGCAGAATTTTCGTCAGTCTCTTTGTTATTTCGTGTACCCAGCTCGTTTAGTGAACAAAGACATTATGTTTTCATAAGAAGTCACACTGTTCATCAATAGAAACAAAGATCGAAGCTGTTTGATGAAGTATTTGTTTTAAAAATCGTTTGAGAGCGACGTACAGCATTTCTCCATATATTACATCGTCCCACGTGCTGCTATAGCAAAAACTTCGTCCTACGCCCTGCGGTCGAGGGGGGGCCTGATTGCTCTTCGTGCAGAAAAACTTCGGTGCAGAAGAAACTGAACCGTCGCCTGCTCGCAGTTTTTACTGACGGTGCAACCCCTATATATACCCGAGCGTGCAGCTCCAGATCATAGCTACCCTACACCTAAGCCACAACGTCAATACTACCCTAGTATTCAACGTCCTAGCAATACCCGTTTGCTTGGAGCTAAGTGAGCGGGAAGTTGTTACTTGCAATACTGTATGTACGGCACTGCTGTATACAGATCCATAGACTGATATAGTAAGGTTAGTAAACATAGTAAGTGTACTGAACCTCGGTAAATTAACACCACTATTACAATCATAATTCATAATGGGCTCATGTAATACAGAAATGAATAAACGCCTGAGGCTGAGTGTTCCAATATATTTTATATATCAGGTTTTTTTTTCGTTTTACCTGCCTATAGCCTAGAGTCTTAACATATAATACTAATGTATTGCGATGTAATGGTTGTGCGCGGTTTATGCATGTATTGCTAGCGTGTTGCTGCGGCTTAGCCTTTATCACTCGATGGGTACATCCGAGGTGGGAACCGCGCGAGAATATATACTGTTTAGCTGTTACGCGAGATACACGTGTCGGTCGATATAGCTTTTACGCATTAGCGATGTAAGGTGTTTGTGCGCTGTTTATGCCATTTATTGCACGTGTTCTCGCTTAGCTTAGTCACTGTCCGACTGGGTAATCGCGGTGGGAGCGAGTCCCCAGTCTATATTACCTTTTTCCTTGCAGCACATTTCCATGTACTGGGCAAGGTTCCGCGAAACGCGGAGAATTCGTCAGTCTTTCTGGTGATTCGCGTCACACAGCTTCGTGACGAAAGAGCACAATTATGTTTTTATAACAAGACAAGCACCTGTTGTCACAGTCCAAATGTCTACCGCTCTGTGTCCCCCACTAAATGCGGATCTGCGCTGGCAGCTTATGGAATCCGTGCGCCGGCCAATTTCATTCGGCGCACGATCCAAGCTGCCAGCGCTGCATACTGTCAGTAAGACAGCGTTCCCTGCGGTCGCGCGCCTTGCGCGAACTGCGGCGCAGACGGCGCTTATATCGCTTGGGATCCACACCTCTTTCGGCACGCTTCATCTAGTATCCCCGTCCTGCCATGCTGGCTTTGCCGTGGGCGTTCAGAACCTCCGCGTATCTTTCTATAAAACTCGACATGTTTTTATCCTTGCTCACTTATCCGTCCTGTCAAACTGGCACGCCTGTGCTATCGCTACTCCTTCATGCCAACGATCCTGCGGACGAGGCCCCATTTAACCTGTTAGTGGCCCTCTAGGGTAGACGAACTACGGTTCGACAGACGTTAGTTCACAACGCGTGTCCAGTGTAGGATTCAGAGTCCGCTCCTGTCGGTGTATTAAGGCAGGACGGCGATGAACACGTAGCAGATAACAGGCATGAACAGAACACGTGAGATTCGTTAACGATACGGTGATATAGCTTTTATTGCGTGTTACTAATGTACAAATGATTCCCCTGCATTCGTATATGCAGCGGCCTTTTATTAGTTTTATTGATCCCGTCTAATATCTACGCGTCGCCGGCTCCGTCTGCTGCCCTCACGTTCGTCCTTGCCTTGCGTGGATCCACACAGTCTCCCAGGTGTCTCCCTCGCAGTCGCTCCCAGCTCTACCAGAATGCCGTTCTTCGCCCGTTTTATTCCCCTCTCCCGTTCGGCTCTGGTTTACACCTACCTAAAACCCTGTGCGTCTATCCTCTCGCTACAACGCTGCCGTTCGCTCTCTCCCTGTTCCTTTCTCCCTCTCCTTCTTCTTCCCGCCTTCCTACCTATAACCTATCCCTGAAAAATAACTCTTCCTCTTTCTCCTCGTTCTCGGCTGCTTCTTCTCCTTCTCCTTCTTCTTCTTCCTGTTCTTCCTGGACCTGTACCTATAACTCTCTGAGCTGCGATTCTGTGCTCCTTTTATACCCAGCCGGCCCGCCGATTTCGCAATCGCTGTGCCTGGCCGTACCGTGGTGACTCACCCGTTAGGCCCTCAGTTGTGCAACCCGTAGCTGGCAGTACCCGATGACTCACCGGTTAGGCGCTCACTCAGCTGCGCAACGCGTGGTACCGCTCGGTTGCGCGGTACCGCTCGGTTGCCCAACGCGTAACCCCAGCCTAAGTAATTTTCCTTATTCTCGCCCGACAGGCGGCAGCACCAGCAGTAAAATATGGCCGCGCCCAGGTGTCAATGTTTACACGCTGTCTATATTTATGTGCAATCTATATCTTATCCTCTCTTTAGTCAATATATATAGTTATTCTCTCTATACGGTGAGTTCAGTCTATTGGTCCCGGTCTAGTCTACTACTCCTGTACGTGATACACCCCCGAGATCTCCACACTAGCAATACTGCCAATAGTAGCCTTACAGTAACACTGTCACACTGACTCGTGAGGCAGAGCTAGCTAACTCTAACTCGGTATAACTGTTATTGGGTTAGCCGGCGTTAGGGGTGGCTAACTGCCGCTGAGAGGGTCTATGTCCCCCATGGTACTATCGGAGGGTACCCTGGGTACAGTTCGATATATCTCGGTTCGACGGTAATCTCAGACCGGTCTGGAATTGTTCGCACAAATTATATCTTAACCCGAGTGCCCATAGGCGGGTAAATTCAGACTGGAGTAATCTCAGTCTGGTTTGTTACGATGCAGTTACTAGGAAAGGCATGTTCATATTACGATTGATCGTAATTCGAACACATAATCCTTCTCATTTCAATACTAATCAATTAATATTTGTTTCCAAGCATCTGAATGCGATGACACGGTATGCCTTCTATCTATGTCTCCCACTTAGTTCACGACGTAATGACAAACAGTTCCGCTTAGTAGTGATCTGTAGGTAAATAACCGTCACTAATCATTTGTTTACCGTGTGCTTCAGTGTTCACCCGTCAGGAGAAAGAAGCGTGCGGCAAATGAGGAAGAGTTTCTACAGAGCGATATCCCGAAGTTGACACTCAATCCACACTCGGCGAGATCCGAGTGCGCACGATTAAAGGATCGCCTACAAGTCAGGCTAAACTCCCTGAGATTCATTTACAGAGATATATATATATAATTGTGTGTGTGCGTTTATGTGTTTAATGATTTAATCTAGTTATCGGCTGATTAACTATAGTTGTTCAATTAGCCATGTTTAATCAATGTAGCATAAACTATTTTCTATTGTTTTAATACGTTAATTTTACGTTAATTAACTCTCTTATATCTTATATCGTTATTGTCTTTTTATGTTAAAGCCTCTTCTATGAGTCAAGAGGAGAATATCTGCATTCCAGTTTCTGGTTACGTTATTGTCTTTTTATGTTAAAGCCTCTTCTATGAGTCAAAAGGAGAATATCTGCATTCCAGTTTCTGGTTTCGGTATCGCATTAGCTGTGATCCTTATCATCGTCATCGTCGCATTTGTTGCTGTTGCTGTTACACGCCATCATAGCCGACGACCCGATACCAAACCATTAGTCTAACAAGGACGCTAGAACGAAGACACTCATTCATCTGATAGAATGGTACAATTTAATATGCTAAGAGAATAACTGTGACTTAGTGTGCCAAGTAGTTGGATATGCCGCTATCCTGTAAATATACGAATATAGAGAATCGTCATGTTCTGCGTTACGCATGTTTAGTTGTCTCTTTATCTTTATACGGAAACATGAGTAGACATTTTTATTACCCGGTATGATATTTGTCACCTGGTATAATTTAGATTTTATGCAGAATATATTAGTTAATGTTTATGCAAATTTGTGTAATTGGATTCTAACGAATAACTATACAATAAATAACCTTATAACTGAAAACCTGTATATTTCTCTCGTCTCAAATTACGCGTCTTCGTGGGCGCAAATGCCACGAGGACACAGGGGACACGTCCCCACACTTTTTGAAAGTTGGGGAACACACTACCAAATGTCCCCCCAGGTTTTTGAACATACTTGTGCTTCTGCATAATTATAAGCCCCTTCTATACTATTATTATTTTGTGCTTGTCTCCACTACACTGAGCGAATAAAATAGAAAGTATAAAATATGACTCCTGATTGATATATATCAAGAGATATAAAGTAAAACTCGCATAAGTCGACAATTTTGGGACCAGCATATTTGGGACCGAAAATGACGACATACGCGTAAATTTTGTCTACTTATACAATGTATGTAATGCGCGTATACACTGGAGTTGCGATCGCTGCGACGAGTAAGCATAATAAACAAACAATGGGAATGAAGCAATCACTTCATACAGTCATGTATACTATGGAAGGCCATTACCGCCAAAACCTACCTATTATTTAAAATGTATTTTAAGCGCGATTGAATTTCAGCCAATCAGAACAGTGGTTTTTAATCGCGAGCAGCTCGTATATAAGTGCCTCCACCTGGTGGCGGTTTTCTACGATTTACTGTCTCCCTTGTAACTGCCTCATACTGTGCCACCGAGTTACTGCCTCGTCTAGCGTGCTTGGTCCCTGCAAGAGTGCGTAACGTTGTGTCTCTGCATCTCCTATTCCGTCCAGGTACCTATCTACCAGGATCTGCTCTGTCTGATGACCTATCATGCCAGGATACGCCTGCGAAAACAACTGCCGCATCACCGCTCCAAATTGCTCCGGCGTCTCGCCAGGCCGCCTGCTCCTACGGCGTAGCTCACTCCAATAAACGTGGATGCGCTCTACCGGATCGAACCTGCGTTGCAAACAGGCAACCATCCTGTCGTAGTCAGCACGCTGTGATCGTGGCATCTCTGTTATCACCTCCAGAGCTTCACCTTCCAAGCATAATCCTAATTGAATTCCCCATCCATCCTCCGGCCACTGACTGTAACTAGCCGTCATCTCAAACTTTATCAGGAAGTGCTTCAATGCGATTCCATCTCCCCGGCTAAAGTTTGGCGGTTTCCGTTCCTTTACAGGTACACTGCGCCATGGACTCCTCTCATGTGCTAAAGGCAGGTCCTGCATCGACTCCCTCCTTGTATACGGCATATCCCTAACTGTAGCCGTATCTCTCGCAGGTGCCTGTGAAATTTCTGCTTCCCTGTCAAGTGCAAAATCCGAATTCATACTACCGTTCTCTATCTCTTTCAGAATGCTGCCGTGCCGTTCGCTCGTACTTCCCCAGTTTCCATGTACGCTTTCTTGGCTTACTCCAGCGTGGGGTAGGGGGTGTGTGGTATCTCTGTCCCCTTTCCTGTTCATATTCTTCCCCGCTTTCCTGTAATCCATTTCCTGATCCTGCTATCTTCTCCCTATAATCCCTGGCTGCCTCCTGAAATATCTTCCTATCCCTAGAAACCTGCTCCGGGGTGGATACGCCATCGTGGATGGTCGTCGGTACCTGTCCCCGTCTGAAAATAATAGACTCACCCATACTTCCTCGTCCACGCAGCTGTGTCGATGATTCATTCGCCTCCGCGGCCGGCTGCACGCCCTCGCTGCCTTGCACATCTCTCCCTAGACGATCTGCAGCCCGGATATACGCGCAAAACCTTTTGATCGAATTCGCTGCCCTCTATTTAGAAACATCTACCCGAGGCCCTCTGGGTAGTACATAAAGCCGCATAATCGGTCAATTGAGAAGTTGTGGCGATTGCAGCTTTTCGACTTTGCACGTAGGGCGAGCATAAATCCAAATGTTCGTTTTTGTTTCTTTGCGGTTCGGCGCGCGTCCTTTTAGTGTAGAAAAATAATTTTCCCTTTTCGCTGGTTCATGCCCTGACATTAATTTGGAAGTTATCGCGACCCATAGATGGCGCAACGAGTCCATCTACGTACCATTTTCAAGTTTAAAAAAAAACAACGCTCGGCTCGATGACCTAGACTGCCGCGCGGTGCACAGTTCGACACGCTAGCGTAACTCACTTCAGTATAGCCAACGATAGTTGGCTGAGTGAAGGTCGGTAACAGTCTAGCCCTGCACTCGTCACTGCCCGTATCCATCTTGACGCACCAATGTGAATGTTCTAATGTTTGCCATTATGATTATCACGTGATAGTTAGAGAATATATCGTGGCGTCGTGGCGAGAATTTCGTCAGTCTCTGTGTTATTTCGCGTGACACAGCTCGGTTAGGAACAAAGACATTATGTTTTCATAAGAAGTCAACACTGTTCTTCAAATAGAAACAAAGATCGAAGCTGTTGGATGAGTATTTGTTTTTAAATCGTTTTGAGAGCGTACGTACAGCATTTCTCCATATATTACATCGTCCCAGCGTGCTGCTTATAGCAAAAACTTCGTCTACCCCTGCGGTCGAGGGGGGGAAGTACAACTTCCCGTCACTTAGCTCCAAGAAACGGTATTGCTAGGGTTAGAATACTAGGGTGTATTGACGTTGTGTTGGTGTAGGGAGCTATGGATGGAGCTGGCAGCTGGTATATATAGGGGTTGCACCGTCAAGGTAAACTGCGAGCAGGCGAGTTCCAAGTTCTTCTGCGAAGTTTTTCTGCACAAGAGCAATCAGGGGCAAGTACTTGTAGTGTACGGCACTTGCTGTATACAGATCCATAGACTGATATAGCTAAGGTTAGTAACTATAGTAAGTGTACTGGAACCGTAAATTAACCCACTATTACAACTAATTCATAATGGCTCATGTAATACAGAAATGAATAAACCCTGAGGCTGAGTGTTCCAATTATATTTATATACAGGTTGTTTTTACTGCCTATAGCCTAGAGTCTTAACATATAATACGATGTATTGCGATGTATGTGTTTGTGCGCGTTTATGCATGTATTGCTACGTGTTCTCGGCTTAGCTTAGTCACTCGATGGGTAATCGAGGTGGGAGCGAGGATATAGCTGTTAGCTGTTAGCGAGGATATAGTGTTCGGTGATATAGCTTTTACGCTATTGCGATGTATGTGTTTGTGCGCGTTTATGCATGTATTGCTACGTGTTCTCGGCTTAGCTTAGTCACTCGATGGGTAATCAAGGTGGGAGCGAGTCCCAGTCTATATACAGGGATGAGATTCCCCCCCCCGCGGAAATCCGCGGATTT
>NW_014578163.1:46926-48369 GCF_000485595.1 Priapulus caudatus
CTCCTCTCCTCTCCTCTCCTCTCCTCTCCTCTCCCGGCCTCTCCTCTCATCTCATCTCCTCGCCTCTCCTCTCCTCGCCTCTCCTCTCCTCTCCTCTCCTCTCCTCTCCCGGCCTCTCCTCTCATCTCATCTCCTCGCCTCTCCTCTCCTCGCCTCTCCTCTCCTCTCCTCTCCTCTCCTCTCCTCTCCTCTCCTCCAACCACTTTACTTTCACCTTCAGGTGTTGCTATGTCAGAGGTACCCGCTGCTGAGGCGTGCGTCCATCGACGGAAATTGCTGGGTTGCTGCTGCTAATCCCGCCGACCAACGCACGAACGCACGAACGCACGTACGCACGCACGCACGTACACACGCACGCACGCACGGTACGCGTCGCACGCCCGCACGTACGGTACGCACGCACGCACGCACGGCGGGAGAACGCAGGGCGTAGTGGCGACCCATGCACATTAATCGTGACATATATATGCGAAGAAAAAAATAAAGTAATAATTTAGATGCTTCGGTGGTATGTTACGAATTTACGTTGTTATTACGTTACTATTGTACGTTAGGACAACGGCGGAGGCGGCGGCCTGCTGCTGCTGCTGCTGCTAATGATGATGCTGGTGGTGATGACGACGACGATGATAGTGATGATGATGATGATGATGATGATGATGATGATGGCGACGACGATGATGACGACGATGATGTCCTACCACACAGATCCCCATGATGACGTCACGGCTTGTTGAAACGCGCGCTGCACGAACACAGTAATTACATACGCACCGTAATCAGGGCTGCCAACATTGGGTGATAGGTGAGAGTGAGATGCGAGGGAGCGAAGCGACCGAAGGGGGGAGAGGGTTTCCCCCCTCCCACAATAGGGAGCTTTTGCATTTTATAAGTTTAATTTGTGCAATTTGTTGCATACTAAAGGGACTGTTTTCAGATATTGTAAGATTTTTTTTGCTGTGCGTGAGATATTTCAGCGTTTTATTTATGAAGAGATAGATGTTCATGCGTGAGATATCTCAGCATTTTTTTGCTGTGCGTGAGATATTGGTCAAAATGCGTAAGTCTCACGGTCAATGCGTGAGAGTTGGCGGCCCTGCCGTAATAGACGTAACCAGGACACCTTCACGCAGGAAATATTGTGAGCAATCTCATTCACATCGGGCTAGTACACGCAGACGATTTCTACACAAACAGTGCGTTTTGACAATGACATTATCCTGCCGGCAGAGCGAACATTTTAGCTAGCTGAAAAATTTCAGCGCCCTGGTACACCGACCAACAAAGGTCTATGCAAACTAAACTCCGCTTTTCTTATTCTCCTAATCTCTTACTCTCCTCCCCTTTTCCCTCCCCACTTTCATTCTCTCTGTCTATCAATGTATATCTCTAGCTACCCTCTGTTTCTTCCTCTCTTCCACGACATTGGGCTCAAGTTCACAC
>NW_014578163.1:52137-53358 GCF_000485595.1 Priapulus caudatus
CATATGCAAATGAGCTGACAAAATTGAGTTTTGTGGGACAGGATTGACAGAATTGAGTTTTGTGGGACAGGATTGACAAAATTGAGTTTTGTGGGACAGGATTGACAGAATTGAGTTTTGTGTTCACATATATTGTGTTCGTGTATCGATCCATAGTCCTAATGTTTAATTAATTAATTATGTATTTATTTATACATTAATTAATTAATTAATTAAGTTGTAAGTGTAATGCTAGGGAATTTGACAAATCAAGTTATGTGCATATGTGAATTCATCATTTCATTAGCTAATTGACAATGATATATAACATTTATATACATATATATATGATATATATATGATTTGATATATATTGACTGCTAAAAGTAGACGAAGGCAAGTTCTGGGAAACGTCAATAATACAGTCGCATTTATTTGCAGGAAACCTTAATATTTAAAGAAATCATCTAAAAAAGTGCTAGTCACTGGCTTTCTTAAAATGTGATATTCCGCGCAGAATTGTTGTGGCTCATTAATTGCCGCATATTGCTGGTTAATCCGAAGAACATCTGCGCGTTTTGCGCTCAATTGCATAAACATACCGAATTTGGGAAAGTATGTTTTAAATATGAAAAGGCCTAGCCGTTATTCATGGACGTACGATAAATCAACACAATGCTTTCAACCTGAACTGACTAATGGCAATTTGAATTTGGGCGAAGAATAGCTAGAATTCGCTCACATATGCAATTGTATATTGGATATAGCTTCGGATCTTACAATCCAAAGTCAAAGCAATTGGTCTAGACTATAGCGAAACGAATTAGAACGATAACGAAAGCATATTGCAGCGACTGTGAAAGCGAACGCTTTAGCACTAGCGCCACTATACTAATTACTATTATTTGCTGTAACAAAGAAAAGAACGCTTACACATGTGTGGCGTATGAAGGTTATTTTCTTTGTGAACATGCAGAAATACCTGACAATGTTATGTAGTACACAGTTACGTGAAACGACACACATGATATCCAGGACCGACAAGACAGTATAATGAAGACCATGTTATGCTATCATGCACCTGTCCCTGCTTCCTTACTAATGCTAGGCAATTACAGAAATGCAGTTATGTGCATATCTGAATAGATGATTTGATGACCTTGACAATTATATATAACATTTATATACATATATATGATATATAGGTATAATTTTATATATATTCACTGCTAAAATTACACG
>NW_014578163.1:53383-71964 GCF_000485595.1 Priapulus caudatus
CAAAGCGCTGTGTAAGTTTGCAGAAGTGTAACTTCTCTCCCATGTGAGGAGGTCCAAAAGCAGGAAAAACATTTCTTTTCCGCGATTTGCAGGAGCACCGGAGTGCAGGTGCCATTTCAAACATCTATCGACATCGTGAGGCTAAGAGTGTCCTTAGCCGATGCAACCATTGGTGCATTGAGAGCGAGGGGCAGGGCCGCCGAATTGGCCCGATCAGGTCAGTCGACAATCTGGGGTGTTTTTTACACACCCCCGACTCGTCTCTCGCTAACCAGTAGCTTATACCCCGCCGCCATCTTGGTCTCTTTCGCCCAAGCGAGATCGACGTACATTGCGAGCTCGTATTTGGTTGCTAATTGGATGCCGCGTAGGTACTCCTACGTCTTACGGCGAGCCTTACGCAAGTCCGAACTGTGGCCTGTCGTCGACATGATAGTCGTTACACGCCTTAGCTCACGGCAGTGACCACGACGCGAATCCGGAGAGTAGAACATCACAGAATGCATGGCGCTTGCGGAAATTTTCTCTCGGCACTGAGCTCGGATAATACTGCTACGATTAGGGAGCGAGACTTCGATAGGTCATCGGGTTAGTGTTTGTAACAAATATACTGTTGTTGTTGAACGTTGCCAAATTGCGTTGGACGATAAGAACGTGTAATGTCCAGGAAGGCGGCTGACGGCCGATACACATATGGATTGCTGATAGTAAGAACTGGGTGTATCGTCTTCCCTCTCAATCTTCCATGCTGTGTCGTTTGAGAGCGTCACTGTCTAGACTACATAAAAAGTTGTTCAAGGTCTTTAATGCCATCGTGACCACAACCAAAAACAAGCGTTCATGATACGTAGCGAACAGCATCATCTCGTGTAAGTCTTGCTACTTTGAGTTATCTTTAATATCGTAGTGAAATTATTACATAAGTCATCCAATATACTGATAGACGATGAAAGCGCGGGGGGGGCGTAGTGGGCGGAGGCGAGGGCGTGTGTGTCAGTGGGCGGCAGAGGTGCTTAGGGTGCCAGCTAAGGAGAAGAGCGTGCGAGCGTGTGGAGAGAGAGCATCCAAGGGCTAAGTATTGACATATTCGAGAGTTCTTCGGGATATGTCAGATGCCGAGAGTTGCCTTATTGCTCCGCTCGCAGAATCACGAAATTCCCGATACCTAGTGCGATGTATTGTGACGTGGGATGCTATCGGTGGTGTGAGTGTCATACTCATGTGTTGATGTTGGTCGTACGATGCGATGAATAAGGCTAGGCGGACTATTTCCCTATTAATAAAAAGCATAATTGCACTTAAGACTTCTACGTAGGTTTGCACACTTAATGCAATTCACGGGAATACGCGCAGAGGCTTACAGCGAATGAGTAACACGGCTAGGGTCGATTAAAAGGCCGCCTACGTAAGTATGATATACGCGCCGAATCGACGAACCTACCAACACAGAGTGAGTAGTACGTTTACGCAGAACAGACGGCTCGATAACTCCAAGCAAAAGCCGAAGTATCACACATCTCATGCCAAGGACAGGTATTCAAACTGCCTTGTTTGTAACGCATGGCGAAAATTCTGAAAACTCTTGAAGCTTCCTTGCCAACAAAATGAATTGCGAAGCGTGCTATCTATCTTAATCTCGCTTTCTGCTTACAAACGTTCCTTTGCTCTGCTATATATACATGCTTGAAGTATTACGTCATCATCGCAAACATCAGACCATCGGGGGTACTAAGATACATACGGCTGCTGCTTTTCCAGATAACATCTAGTGGAAATTCTCAGTGTAAACAAACATCAATCAACAGGCTTAGCCAATCAACGTCGTGGGTACTAAGATGGCTACGATAATTAGAATCGCACGTCACGATTGGAGCTAGACTGGTACGGACCTTAACTCAGCCAAGTATCTTTCGCTACACTAAAGTTATAGTTAGTGCAGCGTGTGGAACTCACCACCGCGGAGCAGTCTAAGCTGAATCGCCGATCCTTGTGTGGAAAATTCCCTTGAAAATCCCTCGAAGAGGGCCTCGTCGCGCCATCTATGGGACGCCATATGTACGAGAATAAATTCAGGGCGTGAAATTGTAGAAATGCAAACTCGCTTTTCTAGACGAAAAGGAAACGCGCCGACCAGCAAACAAGCAATTACCAGCATTTGTATTTATTCTTGACCTACGTGCATAGTCGAAAGGCTTGTGGAATCGCCACAACTCCTCAATTGACCGATTATACGGCTTTTTCCTGTACCCAAAGGGCACTGGGGAAATTTTTCTATATAGGGCAGCGAATAACATTTATTGTCACCGCTGCGCAGCGTTTGCGCGCTTCGCGCGGATATCCGGGCTGCAGATCGTCCAGTTATTCACGGATCTGGATCATTTATGACGCATGTCATATGATCAAACTGCTCCGCAACTGTTTGGCGGCATACAGGACCATTGAGGCTGAGGATAGCACTGTTGACTCGAAATACTTTGCAGATCTGCACGACCTTCAACAAAGTATGGGTCTGAGGTTTGCCAACAAGCTGTCAAAGACCCACTTGAACTTTCACCAGCAGAAGATGAAGGTAATGCTTATTAATGGGATTTGTCGAATAAAATGACAATGAATGAAAATTCACTGGAAATTTTGAGAACACCTTCATTAAATCATGATAAAAATAGTTTATTTTAATAACCTGATATGATTTGTTGATATGCATGCATAGGATTCATACTTTTGTCATTGAATGAATGTGTCATTTTTTTAACAAGGTGTCGTTAGCTGTGCAAACCTTTTCATCGTCGGTTGCCAAGGCTTTGGAAATTGGCCGGATCTTGGGATTCCCACAGTGTGATGGCTCTGAAGCAACTTGCAAGTTCATCAAGGTTTGTACTTAATTATTACTGTAACTAAATGTAGTACTATATTTCCTTCCAAATCATTAATCCTATAGTATGTTTTAATAATAGAACTATTTGCCGCTAATTTTTGCTACATGCTTGGGTGGCTTTTTGTAATTTTTGCGTTTTGGTGCAGGTTGCATGTTTTGCCTATTAGAAAGTTATTTAAAAGTATTGTTTGTTGGAAACAAAAAACCTTGAATATGTTGAATCGAAAAAATAGTTGTGTATTCAACTCCACAGCATTCGAAATCTGTTGTATGATTATGTTTCTTGTATATAAATCTGTTATTGTAGATAGTTGATCAACTATTTGACATAGTAAATAGTAGATCTCCTTATGGCAAAGGATACAAACAACGCATTCATCTTGGAAACTTGGAGTACACCTTCAGTTTTCTTAGAATGGCTGAAGCATACTTTAGATCCTTGAGAACTTCACAACATTCACTTCTGACCAGTTCCCGAAGGTTATCCTCTAGATTAATTTTTCCTTGTTCCAATTTTAATGTCCCATGGTCCTCTTCTTTTATTTAAGGTTTAACCGTTTTGTTGACAGTTGTTTATTCATTGTACATGACCTTGTATACTAACACAGTTAATGTTAGCGAGAAGAAAATCAAGTTTATAAATTGGCAGATTTTATTAATCTTTTATTTTATTTAGGTGGACATTAAAATCAAATTGGCACAAAGTTTTATTTTTAAGTTTAGACAAACGTAATTCATTGATAATTTGATATCATGTATGATCCTAATTATTTTGAACAGAGCAATGTGACTTTGCCTTATTATGGTGTACATGTATAAATAAAGCATGTTGATGCATAATCAGTAAAATCTGACATTTATTTCGAACAAATTTGCAGGAAGACGGGCTTCTTAGGTATGATTGTCAACATCCACAGTCTCATGGGCTTGGTGCATGACTTGTTAGAAGGTGACACCCCCATCCAGAAATACATCCTGACCTACAAGTTGAGCCAAGACCACCTCGAGTTGTTTTTCAACTCAATTCGCAGATGTGGTAAGTTAATGTATACTTTACTTTTAAGTACAGACCAATGTACACTGTCACCTCAGGGGTGTATCCAGGATTTTTTCTGGGTGGGTCGTAATCATAATTTGTTGGACCTTTTCACAATTAAATAGCAGCAAGATGTGATTACAATGTCAATAAGCATTGCAATAATTGTCCAATAATTGTTTGTAGATGGCTAGAAAGAGTGGACTCAAATCCAGGGATCAACACAGCTATGATCAACACACTTGTTGAAAAGAAAAAGAGCGACCCTGAAAAATACACTCAGTGAGTTTTGTACAGGTTTTCTTGGGATACACCTTAGATAAACTGCATCATGTGTTACCTGTGACTGTGTATACATATTGGTAATAAGTGACTTTCCATAGAATTTGGTTATTATTATTACTAAATATTCTTGTACAATTTTAGATGGCTCTATATGACTGCATGTTCTACTGGTTTTTTTACAGCTGCTCTTTCATGCTTGATGCAATGGCTATTCGTCAGCAAGTGATATACGATCAACATTCGCAAAAGATGCTAGGGTTTGTCGACCTTGGGACAGGAGAGGAAGAAGAAAAAAACGCAAAAGAAGTCCTTGTTTTCATGGTTGTTGGCTTGAAGGGTGGCTGGAAAGCCCCGGTTGCCTTCTTCTTCACACCGACCCTTTCAGCGGAAACACAAACTTCTTTGATGATGGGGTGTTTGCAGAAATTGAGCGAGTGTGGCTTCGTTATCCACTCCCTGACTATGGATGGTCATGCTTTCAATCAGGCGATTTGCACGTTACTTGGGGCAACTATGGATCTACGGAACCTACAACCATATTTCCAGGTAAGATTCAAATTTTATATTAAAGATCTCGATAACCCAGCATTTGTTTTAAACTATCTGAGGTATCTTAGCACAGACATTTATATTCTCCAAAGTATTGTTAATGCACATTTGTTGTAATATTGCAAATAAATTTTTTGATCTTATCTTTGTAGATTTCATCCAGTTCTTCACGGATCTGGATCATTTATGACGCATGTCATATGATCAAACTGCTCCGCAACTGTTTGGCGGCATACAGGACCATTGAGGCTGAGGATGGCACTGTTGACTGGAAATACTTTGCAGATCTGCACGACCTTCAACAAAGTATGGGTCTGAGGTTTGCCAACAAGCTGTCAAAGACCCACTTGGACTTTCACCAGCAGAAGATGAAAGTAATGCTTATTAATGGGATTTGTCGAATAAAATGACAAATCCTTTAGCACTGAAAATTCAATGGAAATTTGGAGAGCACCTTCTTCATTAAATCATGATAAAAAGAGTTTATTTTAATAACCTGATATGATTTGTTAATATGCATGCATAGGATTCATACTTTTGTCATTGAATGAATGTGTCATTTTTTTAACAAGGTGTCGTTAGCTGTGCAAACCTTTTCATCGTCGGTTGCCAAGGCTTTGGAAATTGGCCGGATCTTGGGATTCCCACAGTGTGATGGCTCTGAAGCAACTTGCAAGTTCATCAAGGTTTGTACTTAATTATTACTGTAACTACATCTAGTACTATATTTCCCTCCAAATCAGTAATCCTATAGTATGTTTTAATAATAGAACTATTTGCCGCTAATTTTTGCTACATGATTGGGTGGCTTTTTGCAATTTTTGCGCTTAGGTGCAGGTTGCATGCAACCCGCCAGCCTATTAGAAAGTTATTTAAAAGTATTGTTTGTTGGAAACAAAAAACCTTGAATATAATGTTGAATCGAAAAAATAGTTATGTATATTCAACTCCACAGCATTTGAAATCTGTTTTATGATTATGTTTCTTGTATATAAATCTGTTATTGTAGATAGTTGATCAACTATTTGACATACTAAATAGTAGATCTCCTTATGGCAAAGGATACAAACAACGCATTCATCTTGGAAACTTGGAGTACACCTTCAGTTTTCTTAGAATGGCTGAAGCATACTTTAGATCCTTGAGAACTTCACAACATTCACTTCTGACCAGTTCCCAAAGGTTATCCTCTAGATAAATTTTTCCTTGTTCCAATTTTAATGTCCCATGGTCCTCTTCTTTTATTTTAGGTTTAACCGTTTTGTTGACAGTTGTTTATTCATTGGACATGACCTTGTATACTAACACAACCCGCGTTCACACGTAGCAAGAGATCCGGTATTTAGCGTTCACACGAGGCAAAATGCGCGGTCCAAGATATACGGTATCTAAACAGATCCGGTATTTGATGTAAATACGCGGCTTCTCAGACCCCGAATAATTTGCCGTGCTTGAGAAATACCGGATCTCTTGGACCAATAATAATAATAATCTGCCATCCATTTCTATGGGACAGACAGACAGACGGACGGATGAATACAATGAGAGAGTTACACACAAACAGCAATGATCTATACTATAAAAGGAAACAGCCCATTTTTTGTTAGCTATGTTCTCTTAATCTGCTCGCATGATTTCAAATTGCTTGACTATAAACGATGCATTACTACTCGTAGAGTAATATAGGCGCACTTTTTCAACGATGAAAACACGATAAAGTTGAATTTAAAGCCGTTTTATTTAACACTGGTGTACCGATATTATACCGGTTTATCGATCGACGTCACTACTCACTACCATTAACCATAGAATGCATACGTTGCAATGCTTAACCAATCCAATTGAAACGCGACGTAGCGTTCCGATGACCGCTTTGCATAGCAGCTTCCATACAGTTCGGTGAATAAAGATAGTAAATGGCGCACGAGTATGACAAACACGCCGTTAACATGCAATCACTGTAGCAGCGCCATTCTGTTGTCCGCCTCCATGTGAAGTTCTTCACTCACAACATTGTCCACTACCGAAGCAAGCACAGCGATCTCCGTTGCTTCTAATTTCTCGCAAATCTCCTTTACGTGTTTATTGGTCATAGGCCGCACTATAGAAGGTCTTTTTCGTCGTTTATCTGGAGCCAAACCTTATTAGTTTAGATTTCGCTTTGATGGCATTTTGGAAAGTGTGATCTCGCGAGAATGTGAGAGTTGCAAATCCCCGCCGAACCTAACGTTAATGATTACCGCTCCTGCTCGTAACGGCCGCTAGGGCCTACTCACCAGCCGCGTTAGTGTAGCGAACGCAGTCAAGCGTAACATGACGACTGGTATTATACAGGTTACGCCGAACCCCGCCAACGAGAGCAAGCTGGCTATTGTTTTACATCGGCTGTAGGCATAGACATCCTATCCTATAATACTAGACAGGCCGCGACCAATGAATTAACAGTAGCTCAAACGAGATTCCGCGCCGCCATATTGGAACATTACATGCTGGGCAGAACAGTGTGGAAATATGGCTGATCATAGCTATTTCAACAGCGATCAAAAATCGGTACAAAGTTCGCGACGAACAGTTGGTACGCAATGTTTTGCTATCCACTGTGGAAATCAACAAAACAGAGAATCAAAGGAAAAAGGAATCTCGTTCCATAAGTACGTATACGCTGTGCAAATGTGCTATTATTATTAATATAAAAATGACTGTATTCACCCATGTAAACACATGCCGATACAACAGCGGACACAAGTTCAATTGCCAATTCCCATCGGAATTCGACTTACCCTATCGTGATGTTAATATGTTGTACATGTCTAAGGTTAATCAGGACCAATAATCAGTTAACGGTAGGCTATAATGAGTGTAAAATGCATCGAAATCTAACTAACATATAATATTATAGGATGGCAAAATGACTCACTTTTCATTCATGAAAACACACCATCCAGCACAGACAGACCCCTTGGCTATCAATGGCAATGGCCTAATATGACTGTTTGGAGCTTAGTCTGTTAGTAGGGTTCCGGGTTCCCCAGTAGTACTATATTGAGTACTGTCATTATTTAAAAAAATATTTATATTCAAATTTCTTATATTTCTTTTTCACCAGACAAGTGAATGTAGCACAATATTTAGTGGTGTTGTAAAATTTATCTGGGACAGCTTGTACTAGCTACTAGCATATATGCCGGCTATGGCATGTTGATTACCACTATCAGGCACTGATTATTAGGTGGTCAGGACAGAATACCCCCCGGAAATCACCCCCCAGACCAATTACCGCCGACAATTACCCCCGGACAATTACCCCCCACATGGCATTCACCCGCCCCATGCCATTCAACCCCGGACAATCACCCCCGGACAATTACCCCCGGACATTACCCCCGCGGACATTTACCCCCCGACAATCACCCCCCCGACATTTACCCCCCGGACAATTACCCCCCGGACCAATTACCCCCCGGACATTTACCCCCGGACAATTACCCCGCCGACATTTTCCCCCGTCTCATATTACCCCCCGCACAATTACCCCCGACAATTACCCCGGACATTACCCCGGGCACATTACCCCACGGACAATTACCCCCCGGGACATTTACCCCCCGAACAATTACCCTCGCACAATTACCCCGACAATTACCCCGGACATTTACCTCCCGGACATTTACCCCCGGACATTTACCCCTGGACATTTACCCGCCCGGACAATTACCCCCCGGCATTTACCCCGAACAATTACCCGCCCGGACATTTACTCACTTGGTGTTTATTATTCATTGTTGAACCAGTGATACAGGCAGGAGGTCGAGGAGGAGGGAAGAAGGTGTGGAGGAGGAGGGGGAGAAGGTGAAGAGAAGGTGGTGGAGGAGGAGGAGAGGAGGAGAGAAGGTGGAGGAGGAGGAGGAAAGGAGTGGAGAGTAGGAAGGAGAGGAGAATGTGTGGAGAACGTGGTGGAGGAGGAGGAGGCGGAGAGAAGGTGGAGAAGGAGGACGAGGGGGAGAAGGTGGAGGAGGAGAGGAGGAAGGGAGAGGAGGAGGAGGTGGAGGAGAGGAGGTGGAGGAGGAGGAGGGGGAGAACCTGGGGAGAAGGTGGCGGAGGAGGAGGGGGGAGAAGGTGGAGGAGGAGGAGGGGGAGAAGGTAGCGGAGAGGGCCAGGTTGGTGAAGCAAAGGGGAGAAGTGGTGGAGGAGGAAGGAGAGGAGGAGAGGAGGTGGAGGAGGAGGAGGGGAGAACGTGGGAGAAGGTGGTGGAGAGGAGGGGGGAGAAGGAGGAGGGAGGAGGTGAGATAGGAGGAGAGGAGAAACGAGTGAGGAGAGGAGGTGGAGGAGGAGGGGAGAGAACGTGGGGAGAAGTGGTGGAGGAGGAGGGGTTGAGAAGGTGGAGAAGGAGGAGGAGGGGGAGAAGGTAGTGGAGGGTCAGGTGGTGGAGGAGGAAGGGAGAAGGTGGTGGAGGAGGAGGAGAGGAGGAGAAGGTAGAGGAGGAGGAGGAGTGGGAGTGGATGAGGTAGAGGAGGTAGAGGCGCCCTCCGCTACCTCCTCCCTCCTCCACCTCCTCTCCTCTCCTCCTCCACCTCATCTCCTCCTCCTCCTCCACCCTCTCCCCCTCCTCCCCCTCCTTCTCCGCCACCTTCTCCCCACGTTCTCCCCCTCCTCCTTCTCGTCTCTCCTCTCTTCTCCTCACCTCTCTCTCTCCTCCCCTCTCTCCCACCCTCTTCTCCTCCTCCTCTCCTCCTCCTCCTCCTCCTCCACCACCACCTTCTCCCTCCCCCACCACCTGGCCCTGCCGCTACCTCCTCCCTTCTCTACTCCTCCACCTCCTCTCTCTCCTCCTCCTCCTGCCTCCTCTTCCTCCTCTTCCTCCACCTCCTTCCTCCCTCTTCTTCTCTCCTCCCTCCACCACCTTCTTCCCTCCTCCTCTACCTTCTCCTTCGTCTCTAACTCGCTCCTTCTCCTCCTCCTCCTCCTCTCCTCCTCCTCCCGTCCCTCCATCTCTCTCCTCTCTCCTCCTCCCTCTCTCTTCTCCTCCCTCTCCTCTGTCCTCCTCTCCTCCTCCTCGTCCTCCTCTCCTCCCCTCCTCCTCCTCCACCGTCTCCCCCTCCTCCTCCTCCTCTAACCGTTCTTCCCCTCCGCATCCTCCACCACGTTCTCCCCCACGTTCTCCCCCTCCTTCCTCGTCCACCTCCTTCTCCTCCTCCTCCTCCACCTCCTTTCTCCTCCTCCACCACCTCCTCACCTTCTCCCTCCCTCCTCCTCCACACCTTCTTCCCTCCTCCTCGACCTCCTGCCTGTATCACTGTTCAACAATGAATATATAAACACCAAGTGAGTAAATGTCCGGGGGTAAATGTCCTGGGGGGTAATTGTCCGGGGGGTAAATGTCCGGGGGTAATTGTCGGAGGGTAAATGTCCGGGGGGCTGATTGTCGGGGGTGATTGTCCGGGGTAAATGTCCGGGGGTAATTGTCCGGGGGTAAATGTCCGCGGGGTAATTGTCCGGGGGTAATTGTCTGGGGGTAAATGTCCGGGGTAATTGTCCGGGGGGTAATTGTCCGGCGGGAAATGTCCGGGGGGTAATTGTCCGGGGGTAAATGGCATGGGGGTAAATGGCATGGGGTAATTGTCTGGGGGGTAATTGTCCGGGGGTATTGTCCGGGGGTGATTGTCCGGGGGTATTTGTCCTAGAACCAAAAAAGTGGCAACAAAATATCTTTATGATACATTTTATGGTTAGCCATTAGTTGCACTCATCCTCCTCACCTGATATGTATGAGGCATCCTAGGTAATTTATGCCCACCATCTACCTTTATGTTATAAATTTAAGGTTCTGTTTATTTTTTTTAACTGCTCTAGGCTGACACAATGGCATGGGATGATAATGCATGTGTTATATTTCAAGTTCCCAAATAAGGAAAAGAAAGCTCACTTCCACAGAGAATGGGTGAGGGCCTGCCCGCAGGAAGTGCCAACCAGGGGATCGATCTCTTGTGTGCAGTGAACATTTCCTGGAATCAGACCTGTGGACAAGACCGTACAGACCACGCCGTCTAAGAGAAAATGCTATCCGTTCATGTTTGACTTGCTAGAGCATCTCATTGTAAGTCATGCACTGTTACAAAAGTGTGTTGTTTTTTGTATATAGCAAACTAAGTTTAAAATAATGCCTAATATATGATTTTCTCTAACTACATGTCAGCATATGTTTTTCTATTTAACATGTCTAAAAAAGTGCACTTTCTCAATACCATGATTAATGTATTATATACTAGTAGTAGGAGAGAAACATGGAAGTACAGTGGTATATGCTAGTAAGAGCATCCATAGGAATTTAGTTAGGGGCTCTCTTTTACAGCCGAAGAAAGTGCCCATTCGAGTAACAAAGAATTCCAAGCAGAAGAAGTTGGCGAGTGATGATGACAGCCAACTGGAACATCTTCGCAGAGTGCCAGGCCGACATACTAGTGCTGGCGTTTCTGTATGGTTGTTACTATTTTAAAAATCCTGTCTATATTTTAGTACATAGTACCTTATATTATTCATACCCTGGGTATGAAGATCTTGTGTCTGACCACATCTGCATATGAGCGGGAGTACTTTCATGTTGTTTTAGTGAGGACACTAGGTGTACATGAGCCGTTGGGATATTTTGTCATACAATCACAAATATCTGTTGATATGAATTTGACACAATTTCTTACTTTATGTACAGGATTCACAGTTCAGCATTGAGCAGTCCTTCTAAAACTGAAGTCAAGTTTTCGGCGGAACGTCGCTCTGGAGGACTAATGTCCAGGAGAACAAGAACTTGCAAGCATCGCGAGAAGCGCGCCAAACTAACCTGCAAGGCCTCTGTTTACTCAGCTGAAAGCAAAAGAATCTGCTTGGAACAGTTTCAGATTGGAGGAAAAGCTGGAATTCTGATGCAAGGTATGGTGAACATGAGATAAGAATTTATCATTAGTAGTTATCCTCAATGGTGATAGCAGGCGAATTTTATGCACATACACAAGTATTTCACAAATTGATCAAAACCAAACTGGTATTTTACACATGATAGAGGTCTCTCAACTAGATCTGTTTCGTGAAAACGCAACCCCTGACGAACTATGCCGAGGACACAAAGATCCTTTGCTCTTACTCTGCTGCACCTGTATTCGCCCGAAGAGCATACGAGTTCATCAGACAGAGCTTCTTACATCACTCCTTCACCCACGATCACTTAGAATGGTAACAGAAAAACTTGCTGTGCTATTTTATAACATTATATCATAATATCAAACAAACATAATTCAATTGCTATTTTCTCTCTCAAGTAAAACTTTATTAACTTGTATCTAATATATGTTTATTGTGTGTGAGAATTGCACAGATTTTCGCAATCTGACATGTATATGATGAGCCATACGGAGTACATCTGTTTAAGCCTGGCTACATTTTTGTAGAAAGGAATATTTATATGTCAGTAGATTTAATCATTATAACGTGCATTGCAATAATTGTCCAATAATCTGTTTGTAGATGGGCTAGAAAAGAGTGGACCTCAACTCCAGGGATCAACACAGCTATGATCAACAAGCTTGATTGAAAAGAAAAAGAGCGACCGCTGAAAAATACCACTCAGATGGTTTGTACGGTTTTTCTTGCATACACTCTTAGATAAAAACTGCATCAGTGTTTACCTGTGACTGTGTATTACATATTGGTAATAAGTGACTTTCCCATATAGAATTTGGTTTATTATTTTACTAAATATTCTTGATACAATTTTAGATGGCTCTATATGACTGCATGTTCTACTGGTTTTGTTTACAGCTGCTCTTTCATGCTTTTGATGCAATGGCTATTTCGTCAGCAAAGTGATATACGATCGAACATTCCACCAAGAGTTGCTAGGGTTTGTCGACCCTTGGGACAGGAGAGGAGAAGAAAAAAAAACCGCGCAATAAACGAAAGTCCTGTTTTCATGGTTGTTGGCTTGAAGGGTGGCTGGAAGACCCGGTTGCGCCTTCTTCTTCACAACCGACCTTTCAGCGGGAAACACAAACTTCTTTGATGAATGGGTGTGTTTTGCAGGAAATTGGAGCGAGTGTGGCTTCGTTATCCACTCCCTGACTATGGATGGTCATGCTTCAATCAGGCGATTTTGCACGTTACTGTGGCAACTCTATGGATCTACGGAACTACACCATATTTCCATGGTAGAATTCAAATTTTATATTAAAGATCTCGAAACCCAGCATTTGTTTTAAACTATCTGAGTATCTTAGCACAAGACATTTCTATTCTCTATCCACAGTATTGTTAATGCAATTTGTTGTAATATTGCAAATAAATTATTGTTGATCTTATGCGGTTGTTAGATTTCATCCACAGTTCTCACGGATCTGGATCATTTCATGACGGTGTCATTATGATCAAACTGCTACGCAACTGTTTGGCGCATACCAGGGACCATGGACGGACTGAGGATTGGCAACTGTGACTGGAAAGTACTTTGCCATGATCTGCACGACCCTTCAACAAAGTATGGCGTCTGAGTTTGCCAACAAGCTGTCAAAGAACCACTTGGGACTTCACCAGAGAAGATGAAAAGTACAATGCTTATTAATGGATTTGTCGGAATAAAATGACATCCTTTACACTGAAAATTTCCAATGGAATTTGGAGAGCACCTTCTTTCCATTACAATACATGATAAAAAGCAGTTTATCTTTAATAACACTGATATGATTTGTTAACTATGCATGCATTCAGGTTCATACTTTTGTCATTGAATGAATGTTGTCATTTTTTAACAAGGTGTCGTTAGCTGTGCCAACCTTTTCATCCGTCGGTGCCAGGCCTTTGGAAATTGGCGCGGATCTTGGGATTCCCACAGTGTGATGGCTCTGAAGCAACTTGCAAGTTCATCAAGGTTTGTAACTTAATTATTACTGTAACTACATCTATACTATATAATTCCCTCCAATCAGTTAATTCTCTATAGTATCGTTTAATATAGAACTATTTGCCGCTATTTTTGAATAATAATTGGGTGCGCTTTTTCGGCAAATTTTTGCGCTTAGGTGCAGGTTGCATGGCAACCCGCCAGGCCTATTACGAAATGTTAGTTTAAAAAGTATTGTTGTTGGAAACAAAAAACCTCTGAATATAATGTTGAATCGAAAAAATCGTTATGTTATTCAACTCCACAGCATTTGAAATCTGTTTTATGAATTATGTTTCTTGTATATAGAATCTGTTATTGTAGCATAGTTGATCAACTAATTTGAACGCATACTAAATATAATGATCTCCTATGGCAAAGGATACAAACAACGCCAGTCATCTTGGAACTTGGAGTACAACTTCAGTTTTCTTAGAATGGCTGACGCATACTTTAGATCCTTGAAACTGGTCCCAACATTCAACTTTGAACACAGTTCCAAAGGTTATCCTCAAGATAAATTTTTTCCTGTTTCCATTGATAATGTCTCAGGTGGTCCGTCTTCTTTTATTTTAGGTTTCAACGCGTTTGTTGACATTGCTTTATATCATCTGACATGACCTTGTATCTAACACAACCCGCGTTCACACGTAGCAAGAGATCCGGTAATTAGCGTATCACGACGAGTGCAAAATGCGCGGTCCAAGATATACGGTATCTAAACAGATCCGTATTTGTGATGTACAATACGCGGCTTCTCGACCGATAATTTGCCGTCGCTTGAGAAATCCGGATCTCTTGGACCCGACATTTCCTCATGTGAACGCTAAATACCGGATTTCTTGAAGGCCGCGTTATTTTATAGACTGGCTCCGCGCTCGGAAACAGTTCCAGTGTAACGCGAGTGGAACTGTCGAGCGCGCGAACCAGTCCTAACGTATTTTATCGGCAGTGTGGTGCACATTGCAGTTGGACAGTTCCAGTGTAACGCGCATTGCATTGTTTATTTCGCATTGTTCGCTTGATTGTTTAAAGCAGCTCGCAGCTCGCAAATACCGTATTTATGGAGCCGCGAATCAGCGTGTGAACGCTCGGCCGCGTATTTGTCTCAGATTCGGTATTTCGCAAATACCGTATTTCTGGAGCCACAAATCAGCGTGTGAACGCTCGGCCGCGTATTTGTCTCAGATTCGGTATTTCGCAAATACCGTATTTCATAAGTACGAGGTCTCGTGTGAACGAGGCTACAGTTAATGTCAGCGAAAAGAAAATCACGTTTATAAATTGGCAGATTTTATTAATCTTTTATTTTATTTAGGTGGACATTGAAAATCAAATTGGCACAGTTTTATTTTTAAGTTTAGACAAACATAATTCATTGATAATTTGATATCATGTATGATCCTAATTATTTTGAACAGAGCAATGTGACTTTGCCTTATTATGGTGTACATGTATAAATAATGCATGTTGATGCATAATCAGTAAAATCTGACATTTATTTCGAACAAATTTGCAGAAAGACGGGCTTCTTTGGTATGATTGTCAACATCCACAGTCTCATGGGCTTGGTGCATGACTTGTTAGAAGGTGACACCCCCATCCAGAAATACGTCCTGACCTACAAGTTGAGCCAAGACCACCTTGAGTTGTTTTTCAACTCAATTCGCAGATGTGGTAAGTTAATGTATACTTTACTTTTAAGTACAGGTACAATGTACACTGTCACCTACATGTACATTAAAATGGCAAGAAATTTAAACAGTTCGATAGCATAAAGACTTCTAATGCTTCGTAATACAATAAACTTGAAAATGTTTATTGCACTGTATTAAGCATTGTGCTCGATTTGCATGTTATACAGGTGGATGGAACAACAACCCCAATGTTGTGCAGTTTGTGTCAGCTTTTCGAAAGCTGCTGGCAAGGAGCTGTGTTTCCACAGCTGGCACCACAGGGAATGTGACATCACAGGATGACACAGTGTTGCTTTCGGATGCCACACAAACTTACACGCCACCCACACTCTCACTCTTTAAGAGGGAAGAGGAGGAATTGCCCTGTGAGGATCCAGGAGAGTGCCCGATCACACCATCACAGCAGGCAATCACTAACATTGTGGTGTACATAGCTGGCTATGTCACCCGCAAGCTGCTACGTGTTGTCAGATGTGAGCCATGCCGTACATCACTGGTGAAGCAGGCTGACACCAGCAACTTGACATCTCACCAGTTTATTCCTCTGCGTGACAATGGTGGCTAGTGGTACCAGCACAAGGACTAGTCCATATCTTGTTGTGCGCTGAGCGTTGCCTTCGGGGTCTCACTGGCAACAGAGTGAAGAGCCACACACTAACAACACTAACAATCCAGGTGCTTGGAATTGTTGGCCAAAGCGATTCTTTGGAACTAGGAGAGCACATCATCCAGACAGCACATGGTGTGGAAAACCATTTCTTCGACTTGGTTCGTCTGAGTGTTCGTATATTCCATGACATTCGCATGTTCCACATGGTCAAACAATATAACCTGTCATTAAAGGGCAAAAATGTTCGTCACCACCTTAATAAAACAGTACTGTTCATGGGCCAGTAAAGGGGAGCAGCGGTGGCTCAGTGGCTTGTGTGTCTGTCTACCGGGCGAGAGGTCCCGGGTTCGATCCTGGTCCTGCCACATGAAGGTTCACAAGTAACCTTAGCTCTTCACATCTTCTCATCTCATTCATCGGACTTGGTTGTCTTAACTGTTCTTAGCTCGTGACGTTAAAGAACCAGCCATCATCATATGGGCCAGTAAATTGATCATGTGTGTATATATATATATATATGTTGGTATTAAATGTCTACATTAAATTCATCTATAGTATAGCTTTATAGCTTTATTTTACTATTTTATTGTAAAAGGTTACTAATGAATGTATTGTCTATATACATATGGTGATTGTTGGAAACGTCACAGCTGTGATGATTAGTGAACAGTGATGATCAGTGAAATATACTAATATTAAAAAAAAAACATTTTGTTTTGTGTGTGTGGGGAATTACTAATTAGCTAGCACAGGGAATAAATCCACAGTATATTGTTAAAACACACTACATACACTGTAACACATATTTATTTCAACCATAGCAATAACCTGGATGACTTGTTTAAAAAAATAATAGTTTCAGCTCTTACACATACACATTCATGGGAATGAGTACATTGTTTATGTACAAATACATCCAAAATTACACTGTCCCTGATATATTAGGTGTCTATGGGTAGCACATGTATCATGACTATAGTATCAGGAGCGTATAATAACAAATACATTTGTCATTATACGCTCCTGGTATATCCATGCCACATGCGTATATTTAGGCCTATATTCTCTAGCTTTATCGGTCTTCTTCACTTCGAAATTGATTATTGTTTTATTTATTAGTCATTTTTGACAAGTGTGTAGTTCCTCAACAAAAAATTAAAAGCATGACAGTCAAGTTTCGTTCGATGCAGCGAGCGACAGCGAGTCATCAACACACACACACATGTGTATCTGTTTATTTGCATGCTGTAGTGTTTCAATATGGCAACCGTATTGCGCGTCATGATTGGGCAACGGCCGTTCTAGTGTTAGTTAGATTTCTATGGCTGTAGGTGTTGAACAACAGTAGAGGGCAAGGGCGTCCATAGGCTGCAGGTCTAAATAAGCATCGAACAGAAATTAATAAAAAATACGCACACTGTTACCGCGCTTACAAAACATACACCTTATTCATGTTAAATAACTACAGATTCGTGCTCTATGCTCCGCTCGAAACTTTTGCCAGCTCTATGATGCGAATTTCTACAGAGTGATCGGATCCCGTTTCATACACAAAAATGGCCGATCGGCGACCATGGCTACGCCACTGATCTCTATAATATAATCTGGATAGGGCATTGGCCACGTGTCAGTGACGCTACACGTCCGCCATCTTTCCACTCGCAAAAGTATAGGGATCCGATCTAGCTGCGAGCGACTACTAGCATAGACTGGTCCGCGCTTGACAGTTCCACTCGCGTTACACTGACTCGCGCGGCGCGCTCACTTAATGCGAGTGGAACTGTCGAGCGCGGACCAGTCTACTGCTAGCAATCTCCACTGCAAGCAACTTTACCTTCTCCAGAAATACATTTCAAATTCATTTGTTAGAGTAGAGAATGCCATCCTGTGCAACCATCATATGCACTAACAGGCAGTTTAAGGGATGTGGAAGGACATTTCATTTGTAAGTTTGAATTAAAAATGGCAAATTTATGATAAAAGCAGCATTATTATATGACCAACATCAACTTTTTCTGTGGAAAATTCTGCCAGCAATGGCGTACTACTAGTACTTAGTCAAATGTCACTTTGAACCAACTTTGAACCTACTATATTATTGTGTAATGTAACTACAGTATTTGTAGTTGAATGACTGCTATGTCTATGCATTTTATATGTTTAATAGTTTGGAAAATTAATTAAGAAATTGAGCATTTCATAATGCTAGCGCAGTACAGGCTACAGCCGTGTATTGTGATTTTGTTGTTTTGTGTGGCGAACCAGCCCACAGCCACAGACGCAGGCACTTAGAGCATTCCAATATATATTCGGACATCCATCTTACACAGTGATCTTGCTACACGTACACGCATGATTGCGCAACGGGACACTCTGCTGATTGCCGAAAATATACAATATATGCACTGCTTCCGTTTATCTTTTCATTCGTCCTCTTTCGCTCTCTCTCTCTCTCCCTCTCTCTCTCTCCCTCTCTCTCTCTCTCACACACGCACAGCTCTCTCTCTCTCTCTCACGCTCTCTCTTTCACACACCTCTAGCTCTCTCTCTCTCTCTCTCTCTCTCTCCCTCTCTCTCTCTCCCTCTCTCTCTCTCCCTCTCTCTCT
>NW_014578163.1:71974-99342 GCF_000485595.1 Priapulus caudatus
AGAGAGAGAGGGAGAGAGAGAGAGGGAGAGAGAGAGAGAGAGAGAGAGAGAGAGAGAGAGAGAGAGCTGGAGGTGTGTGAAAGAGAGAGCGTGAGAGAGAGAGAGAGAGCTGTGCGTGTGTGAGAGAGAGAGAGAGAGAGAGAGAGAGAGAGAGAGAGAGAGAGAGCGAAAGAGGACGAATGAAAAGATAAACGGAAGCAGTGCATATATTGTATATTTTCGGCAATCAGCAGAGCGTCCCGTTGCGCAATCATGCGTGTACGCGAGTCGCGCGATCACTGTTTGAGTGGATGTCCGGATGCGTAGCCTGGAGGCTAGGCGACCGGTTCCGGACGCGTAGCCACTGCGATATATTTATGTGGCAGTGTGCAGCAGCTAGCGTTCGGCAGCCAGCGTGTGTTGTGGATGAGAATTTGGACTGCATTTACAGGAAATTGTCGGCAATAATATGTGAAAAAGAGTAGAGAGACATTAAAACTTTGGTACTGGTAGTAAATAGATTGTCGTGCGCGACTCCCTAAGTTTCTCGCTTTCGCGCATACGAAGTTAGTATTGTGGAATGTGTGTGCTATGTGATAATGCTTATTGCGTATATGTGTGCACATGCGTTATATTCACACCTAAATGATGCGCATGTACGTAACGGTGCAACATGATGTACATGCATGCTGTACGAGGGAGCTGCATCGCCGCAGCCAGTCTCGTAAAGTTTATGTGACGACCACTACCTCCATACGCAATGATAGGGTGTACGCTCAACTTACACTAATAGTGCATTGTTCTTCCAACTAACAGTTTCTGCATGCATATGACTATTGTATATTTGTGACCTATGCTAGGATTTCTAGGCGCAAGTCGCTGGGTATTGTTTTTAGCAAAATGCAAAATAATGTGAGTCGTCATCACCTGGTGAAATTTCTGATTTTAATGTATTTACACTGTCTACAGTATTTTCTTTCATCTGCCGCCAGCATAATCCATTCTGATTTGTACAACACCATTAAAAATTGCATTTAAAATGACTCATTGAACCTTTTGTCTTTGGTTTTGACTTGTAAATAACTGACCTGAGAATCGTGTTTGACTCTGAATAATAGCTACCCGGCCCACATTGTAATTTTGCTGTGTGCGTGTGATACTCACTGTGCGACTGCCTGAGCGTCCCGTCGTCGACCTCCACCGGACGGCGGTAGACGGCTGAGGGTCAACCCAGGCTCTTGATGATTCGTTCCGCTGACCACGGAGCATTCCCACGTCTCGGGGCGTTTAGCAACCAGGTCTACGCCACCCAAGTTCCCAGTTCTTAACGAGGTTTCAATTGGATTTCAGTCACGACTTTAGCTAAGGTTTTGGCGGATTTTAGTCCCGACGTTAGTTAAGATTTCAATGGATTTCCTTCACGATTTTGCTTGGTTTTCCTCGCGACTCATCTCGATTGCCCGTGCCTTGAGCCGGATCCTTACTGTGTCACGTTCTATTGTGTCATGAGTCCACCTATATTATAGAGCCGATCCGCACACCTATGTAAGTGTATTTAGTCTGATGTTTCTTCTTTGATTAAACGCGTTGGTTGGATGGCTGATGCATAAAGTAGGCCTAATTCATCTCCGTTGTCGAATCTATGTCTTCCTCGTTCGCACCACACACGACGTGGCAGTTCAGTCGAAGTCACAATCCAGTGATCGAATCTTAGAACGACCGGAGGAATTATTGCGGCATTATGCGGGGATCACGCAAGGGGGAACATACTGTATACACCATATTTTTCGCGTACATATATTTTTGCGAATTCAGACTTGAACAATTTCGCGGTGTTTTTAATTTAGCGGTCAGTGAACTACCAGTTTTTTTGAACTACCCAGGGCCACACACTGCGCCAACTGTAATACTAAATTGCATTTATTTTGTATGGATTTCATTTTCTACTGGGTATAGTTCAATAAAATATCAAGATGTTGGTGGATCAATGGCATATATCTTATTAAATATATTTTCTTGTTTTGTCATGCATTTTCAACTTTTTAATAAATTTTTATTGAAACCAGAATAATTGTACATATTTTTCATTCAAATATGCCCAGCCCACACTGACATTCAAGAAAAGTTAAAGCCAAGGTGCAAGCCGGGGGTCGGGCTGATAGTGGCAATGTCGGGCCAATATAATATTGGCAACCAATCGGGCCAATTTTTGGCAACCAATCAGGCCAATATTGGCAACAAATCGGGCAGATATTAATGCGACGATTAACCGATATTGGCCCAATTTTGGCCTGATGCTGTTGTGCTGGCTGGGTATATGCTATACGCTAGTATATATATGCTATATAGTATATGCTAATTATTATATCATATATGTATTTATGCTATATCATATATGCTATATTATGTAGGTCTATGCATGCTATACTAGTAATAGTATAATTATGCTATATTTACCTTAGCTCCAAGAAACGGTATTGCTAGGGTTAAATTTACCTATAATGGCTATTATTAATATTATATGCCTTGGCCCTTAGTTATATTTATAAGACTAATAACTAAATAAGTTATAAATATATATATATATATAATCTTTCATCTATCATATATGATATATGTAGGCCTATGTATGCTATATGCTATTGTAGAAGCCATAGGGATGGCCGACTACGGTTCGACAGACGTTGTTTCCTAACGCGTGTCCCGGTAGTGGGATTCAGTGTCCGCTCCCGCTGGTATAACAGGCAGGACAGTGATGTCGCGTAGCAGGTAGCACCAAACCAACAGAACACAGTGATATTTGGTTAACGGTATGGTTATAGCTTTATTCCTTGTTACTAGTTCACAAATAATTCCTCTGCGCTCGTATGTGCTGCAGATCCTATCACCACTAGATTAATATTAACGAAGTAACGCGACGCCGGTTTCGTCTTTCTCTCTTACGTTCGTCCTCTCCTCGCGTAGACCTAGGCAGTCTCCAAGGTGTCTCCCTCTCCTGCACGCCTGGCTCTACCTAACCGGAATCCCGTTCTTCTCCGTCCTCGTTTTATTCCCCTCTCCGTTCGTCTCCGGGTTTCACCTACCTGAAAACCTGTGCTTCTTCCCTATCTCTCTGACGCTTTCTCGCTTCCTCTCTTCTTCTTCCTCCTCTCCTTCGTCTTCTTCTTCTCCTCCTTCTTCCTCTTCTTCTTCCTAGACCTGAAAATAATGCTTTCCCTCTTTCTTTTCGTCCTCTTCTTCTTCTTCTTCTTCCTACCTAGACCTGAAAAGTAACGCTCTCCCTCTGCTCTGTTCGGCGCGCCTTATATACCTAGCTGGCAACGCGCAGATTTCGTTCACTGGCGCAATCACTGTGGTGCAATCGCTCACCCGATGACGCAACCCGTGGCTGGTACGGATTGTTGCATCCTCTCATGCAACCCGTTTCTGAGTAAATATTCCTCTCTTTGACAACTTAAACTCTTCATTCTATTCAAATCCCCTCATATATTATGCTGACCAATAATACCTAACCGCACAGGTTATTATATTCTATTTATCGCGTTATCGCTTTTCGCGTAAACACTCCTTGTTTTCCCCGACAGGCAGCAGCAGCAGCAGTGATAGCATGATCCAAGATGGCTGCGCCCACGGACGTGCGTGTTTATAGCAAAGATCATATACAATAAGATGGGACAGCCGCTATGCTTGCCATACAGTTTCGATGTCCCACGCGCGACACCAGCGCCGACCAACGGCGAGTTAGGGTCCGCAGCTTACCAGCTGACTGCTAACAACAGTAGAATATATGCAGACGACACTCGAAAGGTGCTCGAGTAAAAAACAAACATGATTTATTATAAATCGATGTTCAATTACATTTTTATCTCATAAGCTCATTGCTATAGGTAGCTTGCACGAAATCTGACATACAGTTTGTTTAACCATACTAGAACGAGGGAATAAATACATTTTTAAGCAGGGTAACGTTCGTGTGCGCATCAGCATAGTCGCAGCGGCAGTGTAACCGTTCATATAAATATAATTAGCCACCTCATAACCCCGTGTAGAATATTCGTGCATGTAGAAAGTATAGTCAATATTTGTGCACCTGACTATAATGCAAGTTATATTGCAAGTACTGTAATGAAGAATGATAACAAATTGATATAGATCAGCATTACAATTCGGATTATAATTAAAATGGTTTGCAATTTATAGAGAGAGAGGATAAGTGGATTGATTTCGTTGTGCGGTTGATAGAAACAAGAAAAAAACATACTGCAGCGCAAATTGGGTCTCATCGACGTATATTCACATAATTACTATTTATATATGGTACATATTTTATCATAATTTTAACTTAAGCAATTAACCATATCTCGGCGTAACACACGCTACAGAAATTGATAAACAGAGGAAATCCTTGCATCCCCATGCACCGCGGAGACTGGCGTGTATAGATTTCACAAACAACAACAAATTATTTTAGCCATTACACGGCCGTGGAAAGCAATTGCGGGTTCTTTTCTCTTAACTAAAACACCCGCGCGCCCCGAGCCAGCGCCCGCCGACAGTTTACAAAACAGTACAAATTGTTCTCACGGAGGGCAGAACGTGCAATGGAGGCGGATATTTACAAACAGCTTAGTTATTAATTTCGTTGGGCTATTGCATACTTTATAATTAGGTATCACAGCTAGTGACTGTGCTGTCTGTAATAAAAGTGAAGGGATGAAGGCCTAGCGCACCTTACTCAGTTGCAATAGGCCAAACCTTAGCGACATATACAGTCATCTAAATTCCATAATTCCAGTAAAGTGGCAAGCATGAAACACTTCCTGGGCTGGGGCGAGAGGGGGAGTCTCTCTCCTGACTGTGTCCCCATAGTATTCTTACTGAACCATTAAAATATGGCCATGTATCATGCTCAGCTGATGTTTCGCGCGCAAACAATGATTGGCAACTATTGGGCATACTTTTTTATTGGCAAATTTTCCGTTACGTGGACCCCTAACTCACCGTTGGTCGGACGATAGTGTCGCGCGTGAACCACATAATAGGTTCCAAGTGTCCCATCTATTGTATAGGAGGCGTATACAGTAAGCGCTCCGGATTGCTTCACCGTTGCACTAACTCGTCTCTAGAAAAGGCCTTTTTTTGCGCCATTTTTTTTTCGACCGTGAATTCGGCAACTAGAGTGCAATAATCTAGCATTGGTGCACCAAGTTGGATGCCTCGTGGACGTGGAGGAAAGCTAGAAGTAAAATTATTTTGTTTTGATATTACGTGAGATTCCGTCAGGTGGCGTAGTCAGAGCGACGGTTCGATGGTATTTTTGTTGTATGACAATGATGTTCAGAACAACTATTGCAGAAAATTCGCATCATAGAGCTGGCAAAAGTTTCTTGAGGCGGAGCATAGAGCATGGAAATCTGTAAGTTATTTAACATGAAATAAAGTGTATGTTGTGTACGCGAAGTAACAGTAGTGAGTATTTTTAATTAATACTGTTCGTGCTTATTCAGGCCTGGCAGCTTATGGACGGCCTCTACTGTTGTTCAACTACCTTAAAGCCACCTGTTAAATGAATGCGCTTTTGCAAAGGAACGGGTCGAATAATATTGAGTTTATATGTATATGAAAATTTGTTATGCTAGTGCATCGGAAAGCATGTTTTTTAGTCACATAGCATGCTCAAATACATTTATACATGTTTTTTTATGTAAACATGTCATATCCGTGTAACAGTATTTGCATGTAATTATACATAAAATCACACTAATATATTACACACAATTTGTGTCAAAAAATCGATTATTATCTATCGTTTTAACTTCTATTGTGCACTAACTAACCTAACAGTGTCAAATATCTTAACTTATTCTCTTTTACATCTTATTTCCTAAGTGCATTGCATCTTTACCCTAACCTCTTCTTAACACTAACGCATAACCGCACGAAATGCGAACATTGAGTTCTGCATTGTTTTGGGGGCTCTTTTCACAGAGAGCCGATATCTCAGCATCGTGGAGTCATAGCCACCTAATTGAAAATTCGGTACCCGTAATAAGGAAAAGGTGGTCAGAAAGCCAATTCATCTAAATTTAAAGTCCGATTCGTATCATTCTCTGCTCCTTTAAGGAGGCGATAATAAACAGTTAAGCGTCCAGCGATTGTACACCGTTGCACTAACTTCGTCTTCTAGAAAGGCCTTTTATTTGCATTTTTTTTCGCCGAAATTCGGCACTAGAGTGCAATAATATAGCATATGTGCACGCAAGCTTGGATGCTCGTGACAGTCGCGAGCAAAGCTTAGAAGTAAAATTATCTTTTTGTATTTGTAATTCGTCGTAGATTCCGTCAGGTGGCGATAGTCAGAGCGACCGGTTCAGTATGCGTTATTTTGTGTATTAAATGTAGTTCAGACAACTTTGACAGAAATTCGCATCAATAAGAGCTGGCAAAAGTTTTCGCAGCAGGAGCATAGAGCATTGACATCTGTTTAGTTATTTAACATGAATAAAGTGTAACTGTTGTGTAAGCGAGTAAACAGTGTGAGTATTTTTTAATTAATATCTTTTATTCGATAGCTTATTCAGGCCTGCAGCCTTATGGACGGCCTCTACTGCTTGTTCAAACACCTTACTGATTTTTGTTTCTATAGGGTTGCCAACGCGTTAAAAATATTATTTAGCCACCATTATTTTAGCGTAATAAAGTCATTATTTACTAAATAATGCCTTTATATAATAAATAATATTATATCGTTAAATAATACATTATTTAACAATATAAATATTATTATATAAATAAATAATACTTATTTAACATATAATATATTATATATTAAATAATACATTAATTAACATATAATATATTATATATTATATGCTAAATTTATATAATTATATATATTATTAATAATTATATAATACATTATATTAACATATAAATATATATATATACATTATATAATATATTAATTACATTATAATATATTATATATATTAATATAATAATATATATAATACATTATTTAACATAAAATATATTATATGTTAAATAATATATTATATGTTAAATAATGTATTATTTATTTATATAATATATTATATAATTATATAATATATAATTTAGCATATAATATATTATATAATTATATAATGTATTATATAATTATATAATATTTTTACCTTCGGCACCTGGTCTTAGTATGCTCGGGTGGGGCGCCTTACACGTTACAAACGCAGTAAACAGAAAACAAGTGAACATCGGAACATAACAAGCCGTTGAATTTGAAAAAATTGATTCGCAGCATGTTTCAAGCTTAACTGCAAGCCTTGTACCAGCGATATCACAAGCAATTTTTTTTTGCTGCGTTTGTCACGTCGTGTAAGGGGGCCCACCCGAGCATACTAAGACCAGGTGCCGAACGTAAAAATATTATATAATTATATAATATATTATATGTTAAATAATGTATTATTTATTTATATAATATATCATATGTTAAATAATGTATTATTTATTTATATAATATATTACTTATTATATAAAGGCATTATTTAGTAAATAATGACTTTATACGCTAAATAATGTGCTCAATAATATTTTCACGGTTGGCACCCCATACGTGTTGACATATATTTATGTGCGGTCTATATCTTATCCTCTCTTTAGTAAATATATGGCTATACTCCATCTATACCGCGAGTTCAGTCTATCCATCCTGATCTAGTCTACTGCTCCTGTAAGTTACACACCCCCGAAATCTTCACAACTATACCTATATGCAATATTTACCTATATGCCTTATAAATATATATATTTAATATTTCATGTAGTTCAATCAAGTTGTGTTCATTCATCAGTTTGTTTTCATACGAATGGTAACAAGAATTATTATGATTGGTAGAATAGGCTGCGACTAGCTAGCACGTGACTCGTGACGTCACGTGAAAAATTATTATATTGTGTCATTCTCTTTCCTTTAGCTGTATACATGTATCTATCTATATACATATCCATATTTATATAATCTCTTAAATATGGATTAAAGTTTTTTTTCTTGCTAATTTGAATAATAGAATAAGTCGCGTTTTCTTATTTTTCATTTGAAATGTTGTGGGGCACAGACCGTCGGATTCAGCTTTTGGGAGTGGTTGGAAGATGGCGCTGTGGCGTCACTTTCATGTTAAGTGCGGATAGGCCAAGCGCTATCCAGATTATATTATAGAAATCAGTGGGCTACGCCACTAGCTGAAATGGCACAATTACACAACACGAATAATTTGACATCTAATGCTTTCTAGACGTCCACGAAGCATCTACCTTGCGCGCTTAATGCACATTATTGCACACTAGTGCCGAATTTCGGCGAAAAAAAAAGCCAAAAAGGCCTTTTATAGAGACGAAATAGTGCAACGGTGAACAATTGCGGAAGCTTACTGTTGTACACCTCCTGTAAATGATCGACTCTTAGCGGTATGTATGAGTGAAACCACGTCTGACGTTCGAAGCTATAACTACATAATAAGAAGAGATATCGATACACAGTAAAGTATGATGACAAGTTGGATGTTCAGCGCTAGTGCTGATGTAATTTTTATTGGATTTCACTTAATCAATCATAGATAAATACGAGTATGAAAATGTTGAATTTCTTGTGTTTCTAGCCTGTCATACTCCTCTTCTATTATCTACTCCTGATAGTATTGTATTATTATGCTTATTGCAAAAGAATATCACTACATATTATTTTTATTATATGTACACATGCATTGATTTATGAGATTTTCGAGACAGCAATGATAAACATGCGACTTGTGCCGTCCCCTGGCAAAGTTACACTGGAATTTTTACATTTATGCAGAGCACAGTAAGAGGGCACTGTCGACAGACCTACGCAGCAGCGCGATCGCCAAGAGGCGCCACTATCTATAGGAGTACGGGTTTGCAAGGGTGCGCCACCAACTGTATCTGTACACAACAAGATTATTTCTTCATAAACTTTATTCTTTAATCCAACTTAGTTGTGTTGACGTCGATACTCTACAACAATAATTATAAGCAAAATAGCAAAACTCAGTTATACGATAAACATTTCAAAGATAAATAGAGCTAGACATTACAAATAGCATAATTTCGAAGCAATTATCGACCAAGTTATCTACAAATAATATTATAACGTTGAATTAAGAGTTCATGTAGACATGATGAAGTAGAAATCCAAACGTGTGTATTAAACTGAATAAACTTTAATAACTTGCACACAGTGTAGTCACATCTTGCGCAAAGAAACAAAGACACGCGCACAATCGCCTAATAAGCACGTGTGCTTACTTCCGCGACCACAACCAGATTCTCCCTCTTATATCCCTTCCTATATATTACCTCCAAAACCCCTACATCCTGAGCGCACATGTCACTCCTTCTCCCATACGCGTCCTACCCCCATTTCACAATGACTCTAGAAACGCCCGACCTAAAACACGTTTACCATTTTCCCAACATCAATCTAGCCGCACAAGATGCGCGACGCTTTGTCTACATAGACTACCACCAAAACAACCCTGAGTCTAGCCGCACTCCGTGTCTCTACCTAACTTATGTAACATTTGTAAAACATATGTTACAATATAACTTTAGAAACAATTATAAAGCGCGGGAACACGGATCAGACGTCTGTAGAATGGTCATAGAAAACATCAAATTGCATGTAGATTGCAACTAACAATTGACAATCAACATAATCGACATAGATAAACTCCACGAATATTTGTGGCCTTTGTAACAAGCCGCACCCTACATAAACTGAGAAATGCATGGAAAAATCCAAACTTGAAAGGGACGAATGAATTACCATGCCACCATGAGTGACATCTTGAGAACAAAGGGCTGTTCTTTTCTTAGACACATAACCTATAGCACCATCTATGAACACAAATTACCGTAACGTAATATTCCGGCTCCTTAATTGTACTAACAATTACATAAGTGTAAACACTACTCAACTGAAATAAGCCAGAAAGGCTGGAAACTACAATAGTTAACCAAGAATCACGGATTGAAAGTACGATCCAGAATCCAGAATCATTAACTCGCGGCACGCTATAACAAATCAATCCGTCGGGAGCAACCTATCCCGTAGGAAGCTGTTGGTGGGGGTTATTCTGCCCCTTCACTTTCTAACAGTAAACATAACTTATGAATGGGACAATCCAGCACAGAGTGTTGCGTCTTAACTGAACACGAACGCACGAGTCCCTTGTCGTCAACTCTGGTGGCAGTTACTCGTCCTAGGAGCCAGCTGTTTCTAGGCAACGATTCATCCACGACCAACACGACATCTGCCTTCCGAATGTTCCTCTTTGGTCGTAACCATTTTTGCCTTGTCTGCAACAAAGGCAAATACTACTTCCGCCATCTAGACCATAACAGGCCCGCCAGATACTGCACTTGGCGCCAACGCCTTCGGACATACATGTCTTTCTTGCAGAAGACTCCAGGAGGCAAGACCGGCTGGTTTCTCAAAGTAAGTAACATATTTGGCGTCAATGGCTTGAGATCATCAGGATGAGTCGGCAGTGTGGTGAGGGGCCTCTCGTTGACGATGGACTCTATCTCGAACATCAAGGTAGGCAGGCCTTCGTCGTCAAGGCGAATAGATTGCTCCTTCATGACTCCATTCATAACCTTCCTCACCACTCTGATCATGGACTCCCATACTCCGCCGATGTGGGATGCAGCAAAGGGATTGAAAATCCAAGTCGTGCCGTGTTGCGCCAGCCAGGCAGGGATATTTTTGCTGTTCCACTCTCGCAGAGCTGCCTTGAGTTCAGCACTGGTTCCAACGAAGTTACTGGGTCACTGCTTAAGTCTACAGGTTGGACACCGACATTGTATTATAAACAATAGTACTTTATTATATGATATATGATATATTTCAATATCTGGTAGCCGGACTAGCCGCGATCACTAATATTCAACCGATTATCTTCGATCATTGATCGGTTGGGTGTAACCTATGATAGATGATGAAATTCCAACCGATTTCCATCACTACAAACTGGTTTAGCCTGAGTGACCTAGCCGCAATATCGATTGTGTGGTTGGTTATCTGTCTCAGACAGCTAGGTCAGTTACACTATTAGCCACATGCGATTTTTTATTATTAGCAAGATTTTGTAATCAATACATTTTAGAAGATAAATCAGCCCTCGACAATAACGGTTGGCCAATTGCCCGAGACAAATCAATGTTTATGTCAGACAAGTTATTCTCTTGGCTAGTTGCCCGATCAGAAACTGAAAAATTATATGAATCTATTTATATAACTTAGATCTCTATATTATACACTCATGGCACGGAACCAAAATTAGGACAAGATATAATTGCTTCTTGTTGTCCAACAGGACAACCAGATCTGAAAATAAGCGCCGAGGACTGTAAATTATAGCTCATTTTTCCACATGAGTATGACAGGTCAATTTTCCAAGTCGCAAACTCGCCGATTATTCGTTTTAGTGCTCTTCAACTAATAATGACTAGAGCCGGACAATCCTAGTTTAGCACCCCGGTTTAGTTTAGCATCTATCTGAACTATATATACCGGGACCCAAAGTAGGATTGAACACTAGTACTTGTCATATATGCACTACATCATAAGTACCCGGATTACTCTAATGCAATATGAACCAATCGGATGCGAACAATTTCTGTTGTGCTTTCCTGCTATTAAAATATTACATGGTGTCAGAATAATTACGTAATTCACGCCTAAAATGGAACTGTTTAAAACCCCATCACAGCTCAATTTCGATGGGAATCTCGTAGAGAATTGGAAAAGGTGGATGCAGCACTCCGAGCTTTAGCTCACGGCGTCATGTGCGGTAAGCAAACATGGTGCTACAAAGATTGATATACTACTCCACACGATCGGAGACAAAGGAATAGAAATTTACAATACCTTCACATATGAGGATCAAGAGGACAAGGACAGTCTTGAAGTAGTTCTACAGAAATTCAGTGAGTACTGTGAGCCAAGAAAAAACAGTTATAGAAAGGTACACGTTCTAGGAACGCTCCCAACGGGAAAGGGAAACGATAGACCAATTCTTAACAGCCCTAAAAAATCACGCAAAAAACTGTGATTTCGACACACAAAGAGATAATTTTCGGTGTGGCACTCCAGGCTCAAGGAAAGGCTATTGAGAGACTCCGACAATCCTAAACTCGACAGGATCGCTGAGTTATGCAGGGGCGCCGAGGTGAGCGCCAGACAGCTCAGAGAAATAGAAAACGTTGCTACTGCAAGTATTAATGCCGTATCGAACAAGGGACAGAAATGCCGTCAGCCCCAGGCTAAGTCCCAGACAGAGAAGTTTCACCACAAACCTAAGCCACAAACTGCATCAAAATTCAACTGCAGTAACTGTGGAAAGACAAACGACAAAAACGAATGTCCTGCGTACGGACAGGATTATCATAACTGTAAGAAGTAAAATCACTTCGCTAATATGTGTCGTAGTGGTAACAACCGGAAGCAATACGGGCACGGTAAAATTCACGCATTGGAAAAAGATTTGCCAGTACAGACTCTCTTTATCGGGTCAGTGCATGTTGAACTAGGACAAGTACAGAGCACTAACGATGTGTGGCGTTTTTCGTCGTTTACTGTTCTTCTAACTTTATTCTTAAATCCGTGGTTAGACTTCCGCTTCTTCTGGTTCTTCGTATCCGGTTACCCGGCTACGTATACCAGTGCCGCGTTAGTCATGTTGTCGTTCTTCTTCGTTTTCGTGACCGTATAGTACCTTTTTGCGTTGTGTTCTTGACCGACCGGCGGTTACTCGCCAGTCTCTTCGACAGTCTGCGGAGTTGGGCGGGGGGGCGTGAGGTGGTGGTGCGTGAGTAGCTCGACAGAGATACGACACAAGTCCGAGAATACGTGACGTGGCCTTATAAAGAGCCGTTTATTTGAATGCAAAAAACAATGTGTTGTTGTCTGATGTCTCTTGGAGGTGGTGACATACAATATAAGTTATGCGCCTTAGTTAATAGTCGCGAGGTTGGTTGAAAACCGGATCGTCGTCTTCCCCGCCAAAATTAATGTGATTGCGGTCACTGAACGTTCTAGCTGACTACATACTACCTAAGCTCGAACGATAAAGCTGGCTGCCTACTGACTAACCCTATCATCATTACTGAGGTGCCCTATGTGAATATGTGCTGAGGGCACTAAAACTGCTAGTATAATAATGACTGCTCTATGACTCTAACATTATGACTGCTCGACTGAATACTGACCTTTGCTTCCGGGCAAAGTCCCCTATTTGATTATGCTGTCCGCGGGATTGAAATGCACATCTCACAACCAATTCACAATCATTTATCTCTAAGTTCATTTTCCCACCGGTAAAACGTTAAATTCATACCTCGCGGATTGCAGAAAGCATATTCTGGACCAATGTGCAGAGCTTCAGCCATATCCCTTTTGCGCGCAGGTCAGGAATGCTTGCGCCACTTCGCGCCATATTTTATCTGCGCGGCGCACGCTGCAGTGGCTTCTCGCACTTGCGCCAGAGTAGATGGTTCATCAAAGTAATAACTAATGTTGCTGGTGCGTTCTAAATCTAAGGCTGGCCCTTGGGCACCCTTAGCAGAAAATAGAACCCGCGTAATGTGTAATGAAGTGGCCCTCTGCTACCGAAACGCCGCGTAACCCGCGGGTTACCCGCCGCTGTGTTCGCCGCCGCCGGCGCGGTGCGGGTATCCGCGGCGCGTGTTCCGCCGCCGCCGGCGCGGTGCGGGTATCCGCGGCGCGTGTTCCGCCGCCGCCGGCGCGGTGCGGGTATCCGCGGCGCGTGTTCCGCCGCCGCCGGCGCGGTACGGGTATCCGCGGCGCGTGTTCCGCCGCCGCATACCGCGCAACCTCCGGTACGGGTTATCCCGCTTCCGGCGCGACCCGGGTGGGCGCACAAATCAGGCCGCCGCTACAGATGCATGGTGCACATAACTTAAATTGGAATGCAGTAAGAAAGCAATAAAATTCAAAATTGACAGGTGCTGAAGCAAATGTGTTGCACGAGAAACACTATGCGAAAGCATGTAAGACACAAACTGTGCTATCTGCGTATGGAGTGTTGAAACTTCAGCAACTGGGATGCATCTCTACCAAAATACGTGACACATACGTTGAGCTGTATGTAGTGGAAACTGACTCTGAACCAATACTAGGTCTCAAATCGTGTCACGACTTGAAGCTCATTGCGAGGCTAGAAAGTGTCATGGAGGAGAAACCCCTCACAAGAAATGACGCCATGAAAGAATATAAGCATGTGTTTAAAGGGCTCGAGAAATTTGAAGGAACATATAAGACTGAGCTAGACCCAAGCATCAAACCAGTAGTTCACCCGCCCAGGAAGGTCCCCTTCAGCCTTCAACGGAAGCTGAAGGAAACCCTAGACAGAATGGAGGCAGAAGGTAGCATAACCCCAGCGGAAGAGCCCACAGACTGGGTAAACAGTCTCGTGATAGTGGAGAAAAGGAACGATTCTCTACAACTCTGCCTAGATCCGTGTGACTTGAACACAGCCATAAGGCGAGAACATTACAAAATATCGGCGCCGGAATACGTTGCTGCACAATTGCATGGCAAGAAATTCTTCACGACCCTGAATGAGAAAGATGGCTACTGGCAGGTGCAACTCGACCATGAATCCTCACTCCTATGCACGTTCAATACGCCGTATGCCCGATACCGGTTCCTGAAAATGCCTCTCGGTATCTGTTCAGCAAGTGAAGTATTCCAGAAGAGAAGCAAACAAGTGTTCGGTGACGTAAAAGGTGTATGCATAATTGCCGACGACATGATTATCGCCGCCGAAACCCCAGAGGAGCATGACAGGATCGTGAGGAGAGTGCTGGAAAAGGCAAGAGAGCAGAATGTGAAATTTAACCCCACCAAAATGCAATTCAAGGTGGATACAGTCGAGTACATGGGAAATGTGATCACTCCGGAAGGACTCAAGCCAGATGAGCGGAAAGTGCGAGCCATATCAGACATGCTGACTCCGACTGACAAGCCAGCTCTCCAAAGACTCTAAGGAATGGTCAATTACGTCGCGAAGTTTATTCCGAACATGGCCGAAATCAGGGCACCGCTCAGAGATCTGCTCAAGAAATATAATGCATGGGTGTGGGATGCGACATATGAGAAAGCCCTTCAAGCCATTAATGGCTAGTTGACCAGCGCACCCGTACTACACTACTATGATAAAAAAAACGTGCAAATTCAAGCCGATGCATCACAGAATGGGCTTGGTGCATGCCTGCTGCAGGACGGATGTGTCTAGGTCACTGACGGCAGCAGTGTAACTACGCTGAAATTGAAAAAGAGCTACTGGCAATAGTGTTTGCCTGTGAGAATTTCACCAATACCTCTACGGGAGATAGGTGGAAGTGCAATTCGATCACAAGCCACCCACAGGAATTATCAAGAAACCCCTCGTGAAAGTGTCGCCGCGTTTGCAAAGAATTCTGTTGAGACTGCAGCGATATCAGATTAGCATCACCTACGCACCAGGCAAACACATGTACATCGCAGACACGCTGTAACGAGCATACCTGGATAGGGATAATGATAAGGACAGTAAACTCGGCGAAGAAATGGACGTTCAAGTTGACTCATTCGTGGAAAACCTATCCGTGAGTGAGCAGAAGCGTGAGCAACTCAAGCATGAAACTGCAAGAAACCCGGAACTTCGGTAACTCAGGTCCACAATTCATGCTGGATGGCCGGCAGAGAAGTCCCAAGCACTTCCCGCCACGCGACCATATTGGAATATACGTGGCGAGGTGTACAAGGCAGGACTGCTGTTCTACAGGGAAAGACTCATAATGCCTCGAGAAATGCGCAAGGAAATTCTCAACACTGTGCATGAGTGTCATATCGGGATGGAAAAATGCAAGGCCAGGGCACGTAACATCATCTACTGACCTTGAATGTCACCAGCAATCGAAGATTTCATAGCAAGTCGCAAAACGTGCAACCGTTTCAAGAAGAGACAGCAGAACCGCTAATTCCACATGATGTACCAGACAGACCGTGGGAAAAACTCGGTATGGACTTGTTTGAGTATGGGGCAAAGGACTATCTTGTTGTAGTAGACTACTACTCCAAGTTACCAGAAATCAGCCTACTTGAGACAAAAACCGTGAGTGAGGTGATCACGCATCTCAAGTCCATCCTCGCGAGGCACGGGATAACGGAAATTATTGTGTCTGACAATCAGCCGTTTAGCCCCCGTGAGTACAAAGACTTTGCTAGGAAATGGGACATTGAACTATGTACCTCAAGCCCAACGTACCCCCAATCAAACGGACTCAGTGAACGGACTGAACAAACAGTTAAGAACATACTTAGAAAGTCGGCCGAGAAAGCGAGTGACCCATACATCACATTACTCGAATACCAAAATGCACCCATTGCTGGAATGCATTAACTCTCCCGCTCAACTGCTGATGAGCAGGACACTTCGATCAAGATTACCAGCAAAAAGTACATCGCTGATGCCAAGAATTGCAAAGGATGCATGTGGGCAGCTCAAAATGAGACAGAATGAGCAGGCACGCCTATATAACAAGCATGCCAAACCGTTACCAGAGCTACAAAATGGTAATACCATCAAGATCAGGACCCAGAAAACTTGGGAACTAGCTGTAGTACAACAGGAACACGCGGCACCACGGTCCTACGTAGTAGACACACCCAACGGACGTTTCTACATGAGAAACAGAAAACACTTACTTAGGACATGCGAACCGAAACCTGTGATAACTGGTCCGGAACACGATAAAATCCCGACAGCAGGAAGTTTGCTAGAGCACCATGAGCTCCCAGCACATGCCGAACGCACTGAACCGGCACGGCAGAGCACTACATACACTAGTCGTTCCGGGAGAATCATCAGGAAATCAAGTCGTTACAAAGCCTACGTCAAATCGTGATTCTGTTCTGTGTGATTGAACTGGTGGTAGACCAGTTCCAACAGTGGGCTATGTGCCAGCAACCTCTAGCCCAGCTGCAGAGTTTGACTGTTAGTGTTCAAAGTCGAATGATAATTGATGATTTCAAATTGCATTTTGATCCAATCCAAAATTTTATTGTTCTCAATAATTCAGTCTTGCAAACATAGTTATACATGATACAATTAGATGTTGGTAAAATATTGGGTACTTGATTATAATTGACAATTCCATATCTAATCGATAATTTGCAAGTCAAGTTTATTACTGAATAGTTTTGTTGCTCGAGTTCTATTGTTCTATTCAACTGTCTTTAAAAAAAGAGAAAAAAAGGAGAGATGTCATATATGCACTACGTCATAAGTACCCGGATTACTCCAATGTAATATGAACCAATCGGATGCAAATAAATTCTGTTGTGCTTTTCTAATGGCGCTCTTCTGCTATTAAAATATTACAGTACTGTCCTAGTCTAGTGAGTATGCAAACATCCAGACATTGAACAAACTGTTTAATTGCCACGACTTTAATTATTGAAACGGGCAAAGTTTCTGTGCTTTGTGCTCTTACTTACAAGTTTGACTATTTACGGGCCAGATTCAACCCAATCTTCATACGCTAATATCGATCGAATTAATCAAATGCACAAGGTATATAAACACAGTTAAGGATACTGTAAGGGTTAGAGACGAATTTTTGGTCATCATTTTTCTACCAATTTTAGTTGATAGATCGCAGCCATGGGCAGCTATGTATTAATAGATTGTGATGTATTTCGCCTCCCAAACAATTGAAAATTCCCGCATTAGTCAATTCTTAACACAGGCGTTCAATGATAGGAAATTTATAAAAGTGCTGATATCTCGGTTGTTAAAAATGCTAAACTAAGTGATTTTTCAAGCGCTATTTCTCGAAAAATTCGCAACTCCGATTCCAAATTTGTTTGTTACGTTTCAATGCTAACATATCAAAGGAAAAAACGTTCCTGGAATTTTTGTTAAATATTATATTTTATGAGTTATGGCTCTTTGTTTACGAAATTGTTGCATTTAGAATTCACTACAAATTTTTGTACATATTTTTAACTTATTTCTTAAATTAAAGCATTTAAAAAAAATCCAGACCTTTTTTAGTTCATATTATGAACAACTTATGGTTAAAAGTTTAGGTCACAACTCTTTGCTGTTTCTGAGCATTTTTCTGAGCATTATTCAAAAAGCATGTTTTTGTATAAATTAACCATTTTTGCCGTCAATTAATTAGCAATAAATTAAAAAAAACTATTTCATCGAGAGCGTAGAGAGACATCTCTCGTATGTAATGTATATGAGTTTGATTGAATTTGATGAGTAGTTATGTTGCAATGACCTTTACAGTGTTACCGGTCATTAACCATTACAGTATCACCTAACACCTAAAATTAGGTAAAATTAGGTAGTAACACCTAAAAGTTACAACAGCAACCATCTTCCATTAAAGGCGTAGATGACACCCTTCACCGCAAATGTGTAAGCTGTTTAGTAGAGGCTAAAGACGGTGCCCATCTTGCACGCTCTTACTGAAGCAAGCACAGGACTTATTGACAAAGTTTATAAAAATTAAAAACGCTTTTATCTAATTTTAAATATTATTTGAAAACTTACAAGATATCAAAGAAAGTATGTAAATGTAAAATTTGCACGATTTGGGTGCAAATAGCACGTAGACTCATTAAATAACCCTCTTCGGCCTTCCACAGGGTGCAAATTAAGACTGAAAGAGTAGTCATTGATGGTGTGGAATATGATAGTATTATATTATTATGCTTATTACAAAAGAGTATTACACCAGCACATATTATTCTTATTAGATGTATACATTCATTTATGACATTTTTAAGACAGCAATAACTAGAAAGAGCAGTTTTCACCAACTACATGTATCCCCCGTGTTCTCCCAAAGATGTGTAAGTATACGAAGTTTAGTCGTGCTAGGTCAATTAGGGGCCGAGTTATAGAGCAGAAAGAAAATATGATCAATGTCAAGGTCAATGTCAAATAAAGGTTGCAGTGACCTGGTTTCAGTACGCGACAGACCTTCTCCCCAAGATGTGTAAGTATACCAAGTTTGGTTGCACTAGGTCAATTAGGGGCCGAGTTATAGAGCGGAAGGAAAATATGGTCAAGGTCAAGGTCAAGGTTAAATAAAAGCCGCAGTGACCTGGTTTTGGTACGCGACTCACATTCTCCCCAAGATGTGTAAGTATAGCAAGTTCGGTAGCGCTAGGTCAATTAGGGGCAGAGTTATAGAGCAGAAGGGAAATATGATCAAGGTCAAGGTAAAGGTCGTAGTGACCTGGTTTTGGTAGCGCTAGGTCAATTAGAGGCTGACTTATAGAGCGGAAGGAAAATATGATCAAGGTCAAGGTAAAGATCAAATAAAGGTCGCGGTGACCTGGTTTTGGTACGCTGCTCACCTTCTCTCCAAGATGTGTAAGTATACCAAGTTTTGTAGCGCTAGGTCAATTAGGGGTCGAGTCATAGAGCGGAAGAAAAATTGTCTGCGGCGGCGGCGGCGGCTGAGGAGACATGAAACCATAGTATCCCCGCCGACTTCGTCGCAGGGGATACAATAAGCAAACTGGACACGGCCATGGCACCGTGTGACTTGTGCTGCCCCCTGGCAAAGTTATGCTTTGTAATTTTTACATTTGTGCAGAGCGCAGCAAGAGGGCGCTGTCGACAGACCCACGCAGTAGCGCGACCGACAGGAGGCGCCACTAACTACAAACGCGACAAACTGATGGCGCATCGAAAAACAAAATAAAATTGAACCAAACGCGACCAGCAGAGAGAGTGCTAGAGCAGCTGGGAAAACTGTACGTGGGGCTTGTGTTGAATGACATCCACCACTACACTCATGTTCTCACTTGTAAGCAGGAGTAGAGAGGAAGAGAGGGAGCGAGGCAGGGAGGAAGGGAGGGAGAGAGAGAGAGAGAGAGGGGCGAGAGCGAGAGAGAGAGAGAGAGAGAGAGAGAGAGAGAGAGAGAGCGAGAGCGAGAGAGGAGAGGGAGATGAGAGGGAGAGGAGGGGGAGTGGAGGGAGAAGGCTGTTAGAGGGGCTGCTGTTGAGCGACATCCAACACTACACTTACGTTCTTACTGGTAAGCATGAGTAGAGAGAAAGAGGGAGGGAGCAGAGAGAGAGAAGGGATAGAGGGGGAAGAACTGTTTGAGGGGCATCCAGGATTTTCTCTCTTGTATGAGCGTGAACGTCTCTGGCGTCTACTGGAAAGAGTGCATCCGTATCCACACGTTCAACGCCTAACTAATTAGCTGTTTAATCGGTAGATTGTCAGTCACATCACTCTTGATTGCATGCACATCGCCTTTCAGGATTTCTTCTCTCATACAAGCCTGAGTGTACGGCACTGGAGTCTACTGACGAGAGTGCTCCTGTATCCACACGTATAACGTGACTTTACGTCTGACGAATTAGCTGTTTAACCTGCAGACCCGTCCATCACACCACTCCCGATTGCATGTGCATGGCCTTTCTTCGGTGCGACTGCGTGCGCATGTGTTTCGAGAGAGATCCCCAGGATACGCTCCTGAAAGAGCAGATGTCGCACGTGTACGGTTTCTCTCCCGTGTGCTTGCGCGTGTGCATCCGAAGATTCGTCAAACGAGTGGTTCTGAAGTCGCACGTGTCGCACGCGTACGGTTTCTCACCCGTGTGCGTGAGAAAGTGCTTCTTGAGACTGCTGGAGCTGGTGCAGGTGTACTCACATATGTCACAAGCGTACGGTTTCTCTCCCGTGTGCGTGCGCGCGTGCGCTTTGAGGTTGCTAGAGGTGGCGCAGGTGTAATCGCATATGTTGCACGTGTACGGTTTCTCTCCCGTGTGCGTGCGCATGTGCGCTTTAAGGCTGTCGCGGTAGCAAGTCCTGTACTCGCACGTGTCGCACGCATACGGGTTTTCTCCCGTGTGCGTGAGCGCGTGCGCCTGTAAGCCGTTCAGATTTGCACTGCGATACCCGCACTTGTCGCACGCATATGGTTTTTCTGCCGTGTGCGTGCGCGCGTGCGCCTGTAAGCCACTGAACTGAGAGCTCCGATACCCGCATGTCTCACACGCGTACGGTTTTTCTCCTGCGTGCGTGCGCGCGTGTGCCTGTAAGCCACTGAGCTGAGAGCTCCGATACCCGCATGTGTCACACGCGTACGGTTTTTCTCGTGTGTGCTGGCGCGCGTGCCTTTTCAGGCTGTAGTGGTAGCATGTCCTGTACTCGCACACGTCACACACATACGGTTTCTCTCCCTCGTGCGTGAGCGCATGCGCCTGTAAGCCGCTCAGATGTGCACTGCGATACCCGCATGTCTCACATGCGTACGGTTTCTCTCCCGTGTGCGTTCGCATGTGCTTCTTCAGGCTGTGGCGGTAGCACGTCCTGTACTCGCACACGTCACACGTGTGAGGTTTCTCTTCCGCTTCACGCTGCACGTCTGAGCGAGGAGGAGGAGGAGGAGCAGGAGCAGGAGAAGCACGAGGGGCAGGAGAAGGAAGAGGAAGAAGAGGAGGAGGAGGAGAAGAAGAAGCAGAAGGAAGAGGAGAAGGTTCCATCGAGCGGGCGGTGATCGAGATCTCGATTTCTCCCCGAGGCAGGTTCCTCTCTTACTTTCCTCCCCGATGCAGTTTCCTCTCTCACTTTCCTCCCTGATGCAAGTTCCTCTCTTACTTTACTCTCCGATGCAGGTTCCTCTCCCACTTTCCTCCCCGATGCTGTTTCCTCTCTCACCTCTGCTCCCCGTGCAGTTTCCTCTCTCACTTCCCTCCCCGATGCAGGTTCCTCTCTCACTTTCCTCCCCGATGCAGTTTCCTCTCTCACCTCTGCTCCCCGTGCAGTTTCCTCTCTCACTTTCCTCCCCGATGCAGGTTCCTCTCTCACTTTCCTCCCTGATGCAGGTCCCTCTCTCACTTTCCTCCCCGATGCAGGTTCCTCTCTCACTTTCCTCCCCGATGCAAGTTCCTCTCTCGGTCGTCCGCTTTCCTGTGGACAGAAAACATAGACCCCAGATAACTTCCCCTGCCCCACAGAGATAAAGTCAGGTTCATTTGCTGCGGGAATGGCACTAAAAAATCACGAGTTATACTTAAAGGCATAATAGGCCCATGATTATACAATGTTGACGAATGCTACAGTAACTGGCACCTTGTGTAGTTAATAAGTACATAACCTTACATCAAAACGCGTATTAGCTTGTCCAATATCACTGCTGGTTACATTACAAACAAAACTTGAAATCGGTTGGTGATATTTATCAACGTATCATTTACGTGCCGTAAATGTCATCCAAGAGTCAAGCGATGACGTAAAACATTTGTTCGACCCGTATGTTTTGGACGCCAGATGAAATGGAGGTACTGCATTAAACACGGACGCTTCGTGATTCTTTTTCACATATTATATGTTGCTTGTAATCTCAAGATCTTCGTATCTTCATTTATTCTCATGAGTAAAACCATAACGTACAGAATGCGAGCATGCGTGCGAAAATGTCCGGTGCACTATAATCTGTATCACACCCACTTCGGCAGCTGCGGTTTGAAACTGTAAACAACTGATTTATTTAACTGCGGATTTCAATTATACATTTCTTAGTAACCAGCAGTGATATTGGACAAGCTAATGCGCGTGTGGATGTAAGGTTATATATACTTATTAACTACACAAAGTGCCAGTTACTCTAGCATTCGTCAACATTGCATAATCAATGGGCCTATTATGCCTTTAATAGGACAATACTACGCAACGAAGACTGAACTTTTCGAAATGTTAGTGTGTCGCAAATTTGTCAGAGTATAGATACACGTGAACTCGATGGAGTCACGTGACCAAATCACCACGGCAATGGTAACCATTACGCCCACACATTATAAAAAAGTCAATCACTAAAGTGATTTATTGATTGACCTATCAACAGAGAGTGAGAGACAGGTGTCTATAGGCATACATGAGAGCAGTGAATCTTACTATAATTTGGCGAATGTTGTATGTATGTATGTTAAAGAAAGGCTCCGTCAGTTTGGATCCAAATAGCGCCAAATTTACAGAAGAGATCGATGAGTACACGGGACGGGTTGTAAACTATACTCGGTTGAAAACCGTTTGTTCGGTCTTAAAAAAGACAAAAAAACAACAGGAAAAGTAAACATTTGCCTGAAAGTAGGGGGCGCTGTTTTGTTTACGTTCTGTTTGTATTTCGTTGTTTCAACCAAGGAGCTAAATAGGCCTATAACATAATAAGCCCCATAATGTAAGTAGAAATAACCATGTAATAATGAAGTTAAATATTCAGTAGCTGTTTAGCCATAGTTTCCCATATGCGATGTGCAAGTTGAATTTCATCAGTGCAGATTTTTTTTTGGAAGTCTGTAATGCTGTACAGTGTACGGGTGCCGTGTACACCGATCTGTCACAAGCGGTCCGATCACAAGCACGTAATATTACGTCGTCTGCACAGAGTGCAAACATGCGTAGAAATGAGCGATCACAACCACGCAATATTACCTGGTCCGCACACAGTGGAAACATGCGAAGCACGTAATATTACGTTTACGTTATACCCATTAATTACGCTTACAATAAAACGTTTCTGTGTGGGTGTGTGTATTTCACTGTGTACTTGCCAAACAAATGGTTAATGTGTTACGTGTAAGCATGATTGTACATGTATGATGTATTTGTATTGACATCTCAACCATAAAAAACTAACATGTGCAACAACTAAACTCTCCATATAACACCTTACACATGACACTACTGCACTGGTAACACATGCATCACAGTCACTAAGCCCGCGCGTAGCGCGGGTTTCAGCTAGTTACCAAAAAAGTGGCAGGCGCGCCCGCGTCGACTGGGGGTCCAGGGGATCTCACCTGGGGAAATTTTGAACAAAATGAACGCAGGAGACCAATCGTGAGCTATAAAAGCTCTCTGTGCATATAAAACCCCATTTAATTTTCTAAAATGTCCTCCAGTTATAGGACCCAAACTAGTAGCAATATTTTCCAGATTACTTTTGATCGTCCAGTATTTGAATACTTTTACGATTCACAGGTACCGATTTTCAATCATTGACTAACCTCAACCTACCTCAGCCCACTTTGCTCTCAACGGATCTACACGAATTAAACAATTTCTCATTATGCTTTGAAAAATAATTAAAAAAGCGGAAATCCGTGGATCCGCGGAAAATTCTCATGTATAGATGTATATGTAAGATAAGCAATCGTTGTTGCAAGAGAGGCATCCGTAAAACACTGCTAAGTAACAAAGCCAAACAAACCTGACAATAAAACACGGAAGAAAAACACACACAAACTGGTAGTGATGTCCCGATGATCGATTATAATTGAAAGTCAGTCGTTTGCAGCAACCATCTAAGTGCTCGATTATGCAAAAAAATAATCGATTATCAAAGAATTTTTTTTTATTTAATAACATTTGCAAAAATTGATGAAATGATTCTTAATTCTATTTTTCTGTTTTTATTTTGGTTACTTTACAGCTTAGAGACAGTAAATCTAACCTTCACAAAACAGAAGCATGTATAATACAGTTACATAGGTTTTATAATATTGTATTATAAAAAATACTGTATTATATGATATATGATATATTGCAATATCTGGTAGCTGCGATCAATAACATTCAACCGATTATCTTCGATCATCGATTGGTTGGGTGCAAACAATGATCGATGATAAAATTCCAACCGATTCCCATCACTGCAAACTGGTTTAGCCTGAGTGACCTAGCCGCAATATCAATTCCGTAGTTGGTTATCTGTCTCAGATGGCTAGGTCAGCTACACTAATGCCAAAACAAAAAAATATGTGTGGTTACGATTTTTCCGACCAACGCTATTTATTCCCAGTGACTCTAAACATTTTATTTCTTTTTTTAAATCATAAAATAAAATAAAAATATATTTTATTGCTACTGATCTAAATACAGCCAAACGTTTGTTTGTTTTGGGTCTTTTTTCAACAGTATTTCAGTTATTTCATGGCGGTCAGCGCACCTATTCATCGTTCCTGGAATCCGTTAGGTGGGTAACCAGTACTAGACTCACCTTATCCCTGCAAGACACCGACTACTTCCCCCGGCCCCCCCACTCAGTGTTATTCAGGGTACGCATATGCTCGTTCCCTCCCTTTGAAAGCACCCCCCTATCTCAGGACTGCTCAAATCTCTGAACCCCCCTTTCGCGGGCTTTTTGTGGGTTTTTCCTGCCTTGGAGACCCCCCTAAATCCGGAACACTGCTCAATGTACCCCCTATCTCCGGTGAGCTCTCATTCCAACCGTAGTGACGTTAGTGTAGTGTGTGGAACTGTCAAACCAGTCTACACTACGTAGTGTAGAGTTCAGTGATCAAGGGGAACTAGGGGGCAATATTTTTACATTTCAAAATTAAATAATCCTGAATGAGCTTTCAAAACTAGCAGGAATTTTAGGAATTTGATCCCGGGATTTGATAAAGTTTTCTATGATATTCAAGATGAAAGAGAGAGAGGAAAAACACCTCCTTTTTAAAGAAATATCCGGGTGAAAAGTCAAATACACCCCCTTTTTTACAATTCTTGGGCCGGATTTTGTCGCGCAAAAAATACCCCTTTACCGGAGATTTTGGGAACGCGCATATGCGGTCCCTCCGACCTCGGAGTGGGGGGCCGGGCTACTTCCTCACATATTCAGAGGTGGGAGACTCATGGCTGCAGAACAAAGTTCATTACTATTCATCACAGACTTTGGCTAGGCCGAGATTCAAACTCACGACCCCTGGATTGACATTCAGAGGCGTTATCAACTGAGCTGTCCAGGCCCATCGCCCAAACATATCGAAAATAAAGTTTACAAAACATGGCGGCCGTCATGCAAGTTTAATATTGCTCTGACATCCAGGACGATGACGAAAGAGACAACAAAGCTTCCTGTTGCCCCATGTGCATTGATGTTGATATTCTTTGTTTGCTGCTAGTTGTAACTGCCGAGGTCAGCAGTAGACATGTAGGTGCTGAATCAGTTTACATCTACTGTATTAGGTTTTGTTTTGCCANTTGGGCCGGATTTTGTCGCGCGAAAAATACCCCTTTACCGGAGATTTTGGGAACACGCATGCGGTCCCTCCGACCTCGGAGTGGGGGGGGGCGAGGGTGCGGGATAGCGTGTACAATCATCCCCCCTACTTTCAGGAGAAAAATGGGGGAAAATTCCATATTTTACAGACACAAAACACTGAACATTTATCTACAAATCCGTCATCTCTATTCATACTCTCCTAATGTTTTATTACACAAATGGAAAGCTCCATATATATACTGTAAAATGTCTGTAATTCGTTCCAAGAATTACATTATTTTGCTGAAACTCAGACTGGACGCATTCCCCATATACGATTTTTTTTTTTAATCCCCAAATCACGTCTTATCACTGCTCACGAAAGTTAATTTAAATCCCTGCTTTATTCAAAATTAGAATAGACCTATTGAGAGTTGGGATATTGAATTTTCACGGGGATTGAATGGGAAAAATTAAATTTCATCACACTTTTTGTGGGGTGCTGAGACCTGACCGGAAGTACACTCCCGATTTTGTATGAAGGGGTAAAAATATGCACTTTTTGGTTCAAATCTAGTTGTTTTTCTCATACTTTTTTGTACAGTTTTAGCGTTCTCAGTAAAATGTACGTTTTATCAAAATTTCAGGGATAGATGATTCCAGCTAGTGCTGTAATTGTCAGTGGCGGATCCGGGGACGTGATTTTTTCTAGGTCAATCAAGAACACAGGGCTCTAGTGAGCACTGCCATTGCTTGATACAAATCACGTGCCTCAAACTCCTGTTTTATGGTGCATTCACTGCATTGTGACCCTAACCCTAACCCTAAACCTAACCCTAACCCTAACCCTAACCCTAACATGGAGAGGGCGTGCATGTCTACTTACAATTAGAGTACCTACATAAAGAATGTAGGTACTCTACTTACCTAAAGAACCTTACCTACTTACCTACCTACCTAAAAAAGAACTTACCTAAAAAAGAACTTACCTACTTACCTAAAGAATGTAGGTACTCTTTATGTAGGTACTCTACTTACAATTCTCTGCTTTCTCCCTCTATACTAGTGATGATAGAGTGCCTCTTTATCGTGACTTGATATCATGCCTACAAAGAAATTAATGCGGGAATCAAGCTTATATTTTACTGGTGATCTTAAGTATAAGTAATGCATGGATACTGCAATTATAGATGTATATCCCAGCGCCAATATATAAATGTATAAAAACACTTATACATGATTTTGTATAAGCATACGAAGTATGCAAGGACACAAG